>NW_020837947.1:7842663-7903269 GCF_003676395.1 Aethalodelphis obliquidens
CCCAGAGCCTGTGCTCCGCAATGGGAGAGGCCACAACAGTGAGAGGCCCACGTACCGCAAAAAAAAAAAAAAAAAAAAAAGGACTGAAACTAACATTTCCTAAGCAGCTAATTTCTACCATAAAACATACAAATATAGTAGGATACATTTAGTTAGTATTTCACTGAGCAAACAGAACTATTTTTTCCTCTTTTAGCTTAAGGAATTTTAAAAGTAACTCATTTTAAACCAAAAAGTACACCTATTTATTCAATATAATGCAAGCTGCTGAGGTAATCTAACAGGAATAAAGCATGCCATGTAACATATAGCATGTACCACTATCACTAAAGAAAACACTGCCTCTCTTACACGAACATAGTTACTAGTATTTAGATTACACAGTGAACGGCCCTCATCTGCTACACATAAGCTTGCCATTTCCTTGTGTTTGCTCCTGCTGCCCTCTCTGCAAAACTTCACTGTGTTCTAACTGAAAGAGCAGTGAGTTCTTCGGCTGGCCTGTGCAGAGAAGAGCTGTAAAAAAATGTGGCTGGAAAAAGTTAGGTTCTACTTGAAAAAACTCTTAAATATAGGTTGAGATGACAAAAAGGGTGATGAGGCATCACCAAAGGCCCTGATTAGGCATAATATGATCAAAACTGCCAGTGTATATGGAATGGCTGCAGAATCACTGAGATGAGTCAACAGCACATACTATCTAGGCAAGTGTTAACAAGTATCTGGACTAGAATGTCAAGAATAGGATTCAAGAGATAAAAAGAAATCAAGATGCATTGGTTTTATGAGACATTATCATCAGCACCATCCATTCACACTCTATCTACCAGGTGCTAGCACTCTGAAGGTAAGATTCATCCTTTGCATGTGTAAGCATCTGGCACAGTGCCATGTTAACAGGGAAACCTAAAACTATTAATGAGTAAATGGTAGAACCTAGAGTCCTAAATATCACAAAAAGAAAGAATTAAATGGTTTTGAGACTAGGCACTTGAGAAGTAGTACTCATGCCATTAGACGTGAAAATCCTAAGCAAAAAAAAAATTGAATGGGATGGGTGGGTGTTACAGAAAAGAAACAAAAACAAAAACCCTATATCCAAAATGTTGGTAAGACTTCTTGGAACCAGGTATCTAGGTTAAAAAAAAAAAAAAAGCCAAAGGTGGGAATGGTCAATAGTTGAAGTTAGGGAAAGTAAAGGCATATGAGTGCTGAGAAAGAGAAATTTCTTAATACGTTCATTAGTGACTTTACAGAAAAAATATCAGTGGCAGTGCAGATGGAAACTAAATTGGTAGAAACAAAAGGAATGGTGAGAAGATAGAGAAAATAACAGAGGCTACTCTTTAACAGGTAAAGAAGTCATTTTGAAGAAGTGAATGGGACTTCCCTGGAAGTCCAGTGATTAAGACTCTGCACTTCCAACGCAGGGCACAGAGGGCGTGGGATCAATCCCTGGTCGGGGAACTAAGATCCCACATGCCGCACAGCACAGCAAAAAAAAAAAAAAGAAGGAAAAGGGACTAAAGACTTTTGTGGAAATGTGGACAACAGACAGCGTCTGCACAAGAAGAATAAGGATTGTGATTAAGCCCTAAAGAACATTTTATTGGTGAGAGAAGAAACAGAACTGTGACCCACAGATTATTAGTCTCCAGTGACCAGAATATTGCCTTATGCATTAGATTTTAATAACTATCAAATGGAGATTACACAAAAAAATTCAGGAAAATTTCAGCTTTTAAGATGAGAAACAACAGGGAATTCCCTGGCGGTCCAGAGGTTAGAACTCAGCACTTTCACTGCAGGGGCCTGGGTTTGATCCCTGGTCAGGGAACTAAGATCTCGCAAGCCACGCAGTGCAGTCCAAAAACAAAAAAACCAAAGAAAGAAAGAAAGAAAGAAAAAAAAAACTATTAGGAACAACAGGAATAGAGCTGCCCCTATCTTATATAACTGACATATACAAACACTAAAAGAAAGGGCTAAGACTGTCAAAGACAGCATAAAACTGACTCTAAATTCAACCCCAGAGCTAAAGGATCAAATATATCATTAGATTTCAGATCTATGTACACATGGCAAATAGTACGAATGAAAGATTAACAATTAAAAGACATGGTAGAAGTTGATGATACTAAGAAAAATAACTTTATGCAGAAAGGGGTAAAGACAGCAGAGGAGAAACTAATCAGACGGCTTGCTTAGTAAAGACTAAATGCTGCTTATACCCTCAGATATCAGTTACTTAAAGATATCTGAACCAATATACTAATTCTTATAAATCATGGAGATTTCAGAGAATAATTTAAGATTTTTGACTTCTTGGCCACAGAAAAATTACTTTAAATCCAATAATGAAAGGTTATCTATCAAAATTTTACATTTAGCGCATTTAAGCTCAAAGTATTTCTACCTTAACAAAATGTGCATCTATAATTCCTATTAAGTAACAAAATTAGCTTAATGTGAATTAATACATGTCATCATGTGACCCAAAACCCAATTCCTCAAAAAGACTTTAAAACATTTGAAATACTTACAGTACACTCCTGCATCTCTTGCTCCTTGGTTGCTAGTCGCATTACAAGAATGTTTTCCCTGCGTGCAGACTCTTGCTGTTGTTGCTTTAGTTTTTCTTCAGATTCCCTTAAGCCAGTTACATCATTAGCTGATGATTAAAGGAAAAAAAACCCCAACATCATGAAATATAATTTTCAAGATCAAACTGAACTAACCAAAAGAAAGTTCTGATTGCCTTTGAACAGATGATAAAAACCACGGTAACAAGTTTAAATCTTTACTTTCTATTCTACCAATGCTTCTGTAACAATGAAATCTGTTCCTGATCATGAGTGCTCTTTTAGGAGTTAGTGCTGTTATACGGGTCCACAGCCACTTAATGCTAGACGGGATTACGTTGTTATGGTCTAATCTGTTGCCAACAAACACCAGGAAACTTCGTTATTTGCATTTGTTTATACTATGAAGTATTCAGAAAGTCCTGATTAGTACCGTTTTTAACCTATTCAATATAAACATGCCCATAACTGCAGAGACAATTATTACTTTAAGTTTTCATAATGTTCACAACTTCTATGGATTATACTATAATCATAAAATAATTGAGATTTTAGGATATTAAGCTTTCTGAACTTGGAAAAGTGTACTGGTTTTTATACTCACAAATATTATGTTACTCTATCTCAGTGAAAAGTGACAAAGACTAAATTGGTCTGAAAACTAAATTGTATTATTTTTAGCAGATGTTGAAAAATCCATAAATACGTAGCTGTATCCTACTGTTACAATTTAAGCTATCATAAATTTAATACTGGTTGCTTCTCTCTTCTAGAGTAATAACTCATGCTTCACTTGAAATTTCTCTGTGGAAGGGACACATCAAGGAAAGTTTCAAGTAGTTGTGAATTTCCCTATCTGTGCTCTCTCGGAACCTTCAGTTAAAAGAGAAGTGCTATTCTAAGATTATTGCATGTTGGTCTTCTCCAATGACTGCGAACTCTTCAAGAAGAGACAGCATGTCTCATTCACCTATTTCTTAGCACCCAGCATAGTGCCTGGACAGAGTTCCTCAATAAAATGCTTGAATAAAAATTACTTAGTAAAACCAGTTATCCTGTGCTTATAACAACAATCTAAAAGGCAATAGTCACATAGTCTTTAGAAAGCTAAAACTCAAACTTACAGTTAAGATCTGTGTACTTGCCCTCCAAAGCTTGTACATATGCTTCATATTGTTTCCACCTAGTACAAAAATAAATCCATATTAGTTATGTTTAAATTGCTTTTATTAAATATACTAGAAAACCACATCCATAAGCTTTAAATAATACTGAGAATTCCACTGCATGAATTTTAATGTCTCTTCCATTTTGAGATAACCAGAAATCTAGTTTAACCCATAATAAATGAGTCACTTCAAAATTATTCCTTCTCAACTTACAGGAGTTAGGTAAATGGAAATACAGAGAAAAGTGTTCCCTGCTGAAAATACACCAAGCAGTGTTCCCGTGGGTCAGATCACACACCATACAGGACTTTGTATCACTGATGTTCAGCATGTTGCCTGGATTATGGAAGCTGACTGAAAAACTTAACCGTACTTTTCAGATATGCTCTCCACCTCAAACAAAAGGCATTTAAAAAACATGCCTAGGGACTTCCCTGGTGGTGCAGTGGTTAAGAATCCGAATGCAGGGGACATCGGTTCGAGCCCTGCTCCGGGAAGATCCCACATGCTGCGGAGCAACTAAGCCCGTGTGCCACAACTACTGAGCCCACGCTCCAGAGCCCGCATGCCGCAATTACCGAAGCCTGCGTGCCTAGAGCCTGTGCTCTGCAACAAGAGAAGCCACTGCAATGAGAAGCCTGCCCACCGCAAAAAAGAGCAGCCGCTGCTCGCCACAACTAGAAGAAAGCCCGTGCGCAGCAACGAAGACCCAACGCAGCCAAAAATCAATAAAGTTAAATAAAATTTAAGAAACATTAAAAAAAAATTTTTAAGTGCCTGATTATAAGGGACTGAAGGTCATCTCGGCTCTTACGTGAAAATACCACGTGATTCTCTCAAAGTAACAACAACAACAAGAAAGTGTGGGGGGGGGAGAGAACATACTATTTTTCAAAAGCATATCTAATTAGCAGAAACAACTTCCATACATGCCATATGCCATCAGGACCTTTCTTCATTATATTCCTCTACCCTCAAAATATAGGCCATATTAGCTGCTCTTGGCAATTACTGCAGTTAACAAACTTTCCCCAGTCTTACATTTAAGCAACTGCTCCTGGAAAGTAAGCTGTCTGCCACCTTGCTTACTTAAGAGCTGTTTTCAAGGTGCTCTTCAGTTACAGCTAATTAAAATTTACTTTGATTTTAGAAAATATTTTCATAATCTTAAAACCTCTGACAAGTTTGCTGTGAGATTTATTAACATTACAACACAATGAACAAAAATATTCCATAATATCAAGCTAATCCATTCTACATAAAGACTAGGCCAAGGGCATGCTCATTTTTACGGCCTCTACAACCTAGGACACAAAGAGGAGTTCATTCAACATTTTGGGATGAATAAAGATGTTTTGTGGAGGTTACATAAGAACTATTTATTTTAGAGGAAACGAGAAATATAAAAGCTCAGGGACTTCCCTGGTGGCGCAGTGGTTAAGAATCCGCCTGCCGATACAGGGGACACGGGTTCGAGCGCTGGTCCAGGAAGATCCCACATGCAGCAGAGCAACTAAGCCTGTGTGCCACAACTACTGAGCCTGCGCTCTAGAGCCCGTGAGCCACAACTACTGAAGCCCGAGTGCCTAAAGCCCATGCTCCACAACAAGAGAAGCCACTGCAATGAGAAGCCCGCGCACCACAATGAAGAGCAGCCCCTGCTCGCCGCAACTAGAGAAAGCCCACTTGCAGCAACGAAGACCCAATGCAGCCTTAATTAAAAACAAACAAAAAATATATATATAAAAGCTCAAACCACAAACATCCTCATCAAGTAGAAAAAAGAGACTAAGTAGCAGTTAATTTAAAATCACAAAGAGAATTAATGAGGAAAAAACCTACTTAAAAGTCATAAATGAGAAGTCCCTAAATAAATTAAACTACCTCAAGAATATAAATTGCACATGATTTTTAAAACCTTAAAGGTAATCTAACATAAAAAATTGTTCCTGATTTTTAAATTAAGATTATAGTACCGATTTCTCCCCCAACAGTTAAATCAAGAGACGGCACATACTAACCAGAGGAATTATCTAAGAAAGGATAAAAGGCAAGGAGTGTACCATATCAGAGGTACAAAGAGAACATCAACAGTATATCACAAGCGTCTGCATCAGCAGGAAAGGGCAAAAGTATTTTAAAATACTAAGTATTTAAATTTTATGTGCAGGAAAATGAAGGTATGCAATAGAAAAACTTCTATGCATGAGATTACGGTAAAGGAAAACAAAGAGCATGTCTGCAATAGCGTGTAGCTAGTTAAGTAAACAAGGGTGGGAAGTTACCGGGCTCTGGGAGGCGATGCAGCATGTCGTCTGTGTTTCCCTATCTTATAAAAGCACCTTTTCTCTCCCCAACTTCCACTCTGTTAAATTTACTCAGTTCCTCAAGTAAAAATTCCTTGAAATTTCTAGAGGAAAAAGTTCAATGAACTTGCAGGTTGCTCTGCAATATTCATTTTATTTTTATCTAAAAGTTACCTCGTAAAAAACTTACCATAGTGATAAAATGCAAAAAGAATATATTTAAGTTATAAAATACAAAACATGCGTGATCCCATTTTCTGATTTCTTACATTTGAAAAACGAATAATATAATGCTGTACTTGACAATCTGCTTTAGTAAGACATTTTAAGATAACCACAGAAATTCAGAGCTGGAAGTCATCTTTAAAAGTAATTTAATCCAACTGCTTTAACTTGCAGATAATAAAATGAAAGATATATAAAGTTAAACGAGTTGACCAAGGTCACAGTTATGAGAAAGAGTAACTCTGCTTCACCAGTAAATAATATATTTCTTCCACAACGAGAAGAATATCCTTAAGGAGTACAACTTTTCCATGTTACGCAGAAAAGTAAAAAAATTAACTACATCAAAACAAGTCTATTCATTTGGTAAACTGAAAGCTTCCTGAGAACAGGGTCTTTCCCCATAGCAAGTTATACACATGAAGTACAAATGCTTTTCAAGTTAAAGTTCTGAATATTTGCCCTCTACAAGAAAAAAAGTCAAGTTACCTATCAGTCTAGAAGTTACCCAAGCTAGTGCTTTAGTTCTTTGAAGTGTTATGCTTTCCCCAATGTTTATACAATGAAGAAATAGGCCGTAGGAAAGAGGTTCAAAAAATATATTAAATGATTTGAGGATGTATTAACATTAAAAACAAAACAATACCTCACATAAACACTATAGTACAGAATCACAACATAATGTTCTATAGAAAGATTTTTATTTGGTAAAAGAACATTTTACCTGAGAATTAATTCATCTCGTGCCATAACTTTGAAGTCTGTTTCACTCAGTCGAACCTATAAAGAGAATTATGATACAAACTAAGTGCTCTTTCTTAAGGTTTTAAATATTAAATACCACTGGCACTTATATTCTTATTTTTATGAAGACAGGATCATACTTTTAATCCCTCAACTGCTGGTTTCTGTTATTAGGAATCCCCTTTTTACCAAAGACACACAAAGCTCCTCCCAAAAGGAAGCCTGTACTGAAATGTCTGAAACTTAAATGGCTCAGTACATACTACGACGTTTTTTAAAAAAAAGTCTTGGGCTTCCCTGGTGGCGCAGTGGTTGAGAATCTGCCTGCTAATGCAGGGTACACAGGTTCGAGCCCCGGTCTGGGAAGATCCCACATGCCGCGGAGCAACTAGGCCCGTGAGCCACAACTACTGAGCCTGTGCATCTGGAGCCTGTGCTACACAACGAGAGGCCACGATAGTGAGAGGCCCGCGCACCGCGATGAAGAGTGGCCCCCACTTGCCAGAACTAGAGAATGCCCTCGCACAGAAACGAAGACCCAACACAGCAAAAATAAATTAATTAATAAACTCCTACCAACATCTAAAAAAAAAAAAAGTCTTATTTTTTGGAACGAAGTTTTTAAAAGGTGGACTATTTGTTATCTTTAAAACAGGTATCATTATTAGGAAAATGCAAATTAAAACCCAATAAGCTATCATTACACCCTATTAGAATGGCTAAATAAAAAAATAGTGGTAACACCAAATACTGAGTGAAGATGCAGAGAAACTGAGCCTTCATACATTGCTAGTGAGAAAGTAAAATGGTACAGCTGCTCTGGAAAATAGTGTGGCGAATCCTTTTAAAACTAAAAATGGATGTTCCATGCAACTCAACAGTTGCACTCTTAAGCACATATTCCAAAGAAATGAAAATTTATTTTCACACAGAAACTTGTACACAAATGCTCACAGCAGCTTTATTTGTAATAGCCAAAAATTGGAAACTACCCAGATGTCTTTCAACAGGTGAATAGTAAACTATGATACCATGAAATACAGCAATACAAGAAACAGACAACTGACATATGCAACAACTTGGATAAAGCTGAAGGATATTATGCAGTGTGAAAAAACTCAAAGGATATGTAATACAGCATAATTTCACATATACGACATTTGTGAAATAGCATAATTTTAGAAATGAAGAACTGATTAGTTGTTGCCAGGGGTTAAGTTAAGAATGGAGTGGGAGAGGATGGATGTGGCTATAAAAAATGGCGTAAGAGAGACTTGTGGTAATGGTTCAGGTAACTATTTTGGTTGTGGTGCTGTTTACATTAAGTTACAAGTGATAACACTGCATAGAGCCACACACAGAATGCACGCACAACCAGGGAAGTCTGAATATGCTCTGTGGATTGTACCAATGTCAAGTTCCTGGTTTTGATATTCTTATGCAAGATGTCTGACAGTTATGCAAGATGTTAACGCTGAAGGAGGCTGGGTAAAGAGTGCACAGAACCTCCCTGTACATTTCTTTTTTTATAAAGTTTTTTTTTTTTTTTTTTTTTGCGGTACGCAGGCCTCTCACTGCTGTGACCTCTTCCTGTTGCGGAGCACAGGCTCCGGACGCGCAAGCCCAGCGGCCATGGCTCACAGGCCCAGCCACTCCATGGCATGCGGGATCCTCCCGGACCGGGGCACGAACCCGTGTCCCCTGCATTGGCAGGCAGACTCTCAATCACTGCGCCACCAGGGAAGCCCTAAAGTTTTTTGTTTTTTTTTAAATTTATTTATTTTTGGCTGCGTTGGCTCTTTGTTGCTGCACATGGGCTTTCTCTAGTTGCAGTGAGCAGGGGCTACTTTTCATTTCGGTGTGCTGGCTTCTCATTGCGGTGGCTTCTCTTGTTGCAGAGCACAGGCTCTAGGCATGCAGGCTTCAGTAGTGGCACGAGGGCTCAGTAGTTGTGGCGCACGGGCTTAGTTGCTCTGCAGCACGTGGGATCTTCCTGGACCAGGGCTTGAACCCATGTCCTCTGCACTGACAGACGGATTCGTAACCACTGGGCCACCAGGGAAGCCCTTTCTTTTTTTTTTTTCCTGCACTGGCTTTCATTGCAGCGTGGTCTTTCTCTAGTTGCGGCGAGTGGGGGCTACTCTTCCTTGTGGTGCATGGGCTTCTCATTGCGGTGGTTTCTCTTGTTGCAGAGCATGGGCTCTAGGTGCACAGGCTTCAGTAGCTGTGGCACATGGGCTCAGTAGTTGTGGCTCGTGAACTCTAGAGTGCAGGCTCAGTAGTTGTGGCACACGGGCTTAGTTGCTCCACGGCATGTGGGATCTTCCCAGACCAGGGCTCGAACCTGTGTCCCCTGCATTGGCAGGCGGATTCTTAACCACTGCGCCACCAGGGAAGCCCCCTCCCTGTACATTTCTTTACAACTTCCTATGAATCAGTAATTTTTTCAAAATAAAAAGTTCTTTAAAGTGGGCATAATATTCTAATGAGATGAAATTGTTTTGCAAATTGAGAAATATTAAATGTTTTCTCTATACCAAAGAAGATTGTAAAGCTGAGGCACCTCTCCTACTTTAATATAAAATTAAGTCTTATTAATTTCCCTTATAAGATATTAAAACATTTTTCTTTATAAAAATGTTTCAAATTGTAGCATTTACCAGTAACATGTTACTATCAGAAAACAGAAAAGGGAAAATCATTATACCAGAATATATTAAAAGCCTAACAGAAAGCACCCAGTAATTCTCAAGACTGTTAAAGCACTTGACCCCAAAACTTAGGACAGAAATTTCCGTAACATTTACTATTTAAATTGTCCACTTAAATATTCACTGGTTAATAAGCACATACCCCTACTTTCCCAACTGAATTATAAATACCCCTTAGAAACTGTTATTCTTTTGTAACCTCTTTTGTGTGTGTGTCATAGTGACTAAACTGAAGAAAAAATGGGGAAAATGAGACCAGAAAATAAAACTTCAGAGGAAATGGTAGAATCTAAGAACCAACTAGCTGTAAACTGTTTTGAAAAATATGGAAGTGGTTCTGCATTACAACCAAAGGGATTTAAGTTAGGAAAAAAAAGAAAATAAGTAACTTATAGGATCTTGTAAAATAATCTCTTATTTTGACATTATTTGTAGTTATATAGCTGGGAATATTCATATGATAAAGGCTACAAGTTGACCATGGGGATGTCGTTATTACAAAAGTTTTCCAAAGGCTGAAAATATTCTAAAATATATTACATATTAGATACAACGTCCCACACATTATACACCCATGATGCTATTAATATAAGGCAAGGGAGTAAACAAAAGCAAACAATATGGATAGTGCCTTCAACTCTATTAGTCAAAAGAAGTGCTTAGAAACTGCTGAAAAAACAAACCTTTTTAGGAAGAGGTTCCTCGTTGGTCATCTTGAATCCTAGAAAAAAGGAATAAAGAGAGGAAAGTCAATTGATTTTCTTCCAGTTAAGGTAGGAAGAAAAAAAGACTGGCTTTTTCAAACGAATTTATTACTGAACTCAGTTATGACCAAATCATTCGGTTATTTTTTTAAATTAAAATAAACCTTTTAGGAACGAAACTGAGTTATTTGCAGTGAAGTGGATGGACCTAGAATCTGTCATACAGAGTGAAGTAAGTCAGAAAGAAAAACAAATACCGTATGCTAACGCATATATATGGAATTTAAAAAAGCGGTGCTGATGAACCTAGTGGCAGGGTAGGAATAAAGACGCAGACGTAGAGAACGGACTTGAGGGCACTGGGTGGGGTGGGGGGGAAGCTGGGATGAAGTGAGAAAGTAGCACTGATATATATACACTAGCAAATGTAAAATGGATGGCTAGTGGGAAGCTGCTGCATAGCACAGGGAGATCAGCTCAGTGCTTTGTGACCACCTAGAGGGATGCTCAAGAGGGAGGGTGGGAGGGATGCTCAAGAGGGAGGGTAGAAGGGATGCTCAAAAGGGAAGGGATATGGGGATAAAATGTATACATATAGCTGATTCACTCTGTTGCACGGCAGAAACTAACAACATTGTAAAGCATTTATACTCCGATAAAGTTGTGAAAAAAATTATATACCTCTTAGACTAGTTTTAGATTTACAGAAAGGCTGCAAAGATATTACAGGGTTCCCATATACTCTGCACCCAGTTTCTCCTTTGTTAACATCTTACATTACTATTGTTATTAGGTTTTTTTTTAAACTCTCTTATAAAAAAGTTGATCATTCTTTGTAATGTTGCCACAAAGGATTGAAAGAAATATAATCAACCACTGGACCACCACGGACGTCCCAAAGAAATACAATTTTTCAATGCATTCTTACAATTGCCCTGTGAAAGACAAATCTGGCAGCAGAAGTAATAGGTTTGTGCTGAAGTCTGATACTGGCCTCAGGCAGTATCTCAGGCATCTTGTTGAAAGGACAGAGGAAGGGTAAGACCAGTAGCTAAGCCTTTCCTTTTACAGAATTAACATTGTTATAGTAAGGTCAAATCTATCATCCTCATGATAATTCATCACTATACAATGCAGGTATGAAGGTATTTACACCTTAATAAAAATATCCCTACATTATTTAACTTCATGTCACAGAATAATTTGTATCTCAAAATTAGCTTCTTTTATAAATTTACATAAAATTCACTTAATCCTGTTGAAAAAGATTAATGACAGAAATACTCTCATTAACTTTATTATGCTTACTGAAAAGACTTGTGCTATTTCCTAATATTCAAATTTAACAAAGAGAAGCTAATTTAAAGTTATTCCTAGGTATCCTTTCTAGCAGCAAAGTCATAAATGTTCCCTTACATCTTAAACTTTCTTTTTAGTTTATTTTACCTGCCCATACTTACTACAAATTCCAAACAATTAAATAAGTAGCCAGTAAATAAGTCACAGAGATATAATGTACAACACAGTGACTATAGGTAATAATACTGTATTACGTAGATTTGAAAGCTGCTGAAAGAGTCAAAATCTTCATCACAAGAAAAAAAGTTTTGTAACTACGTATGGTGACAGATGGTAACTAGATTTATGTGGTGATCCTTTTGCAATGTATACAAACATCAAATCCCTATGTTGTACACCTGAAAATAACATGTCAATTATACGCAATAAAAATAACTTAATCAAAGAATTTACAGTGTAAAACTGAGTTTTAAAAGCTACTTGACTTCTTGATGAATATCTGAGATTCCTCAAAAGGAGATGATTTTCAATACCATTTTTTATATTACATACAATCCCAATTCAAATATTCTAATCATACTGTCACTAAACCCTGATTTTCAGATTAGGTACACTGAGTTGAAAAAATCAGTACATTTTAAGGAAAAAAATTATATATTGATCATATCATAAATTAACTGCCTTAATTCTTCCCTCTTTGATAATCTTATCATTGGATGTAAAACAAAAACCTGAGCATATATCATTAGTTTCTGAGCTGATGGAGTTGATCAAGTCTCTATGACCAACCAACACCTATGAAGACATGACCATATTTCTATGATTTAAAAATCGGTATTTTTTCTCTGAATTGGCCCCTGCCTACTTTAGCCCCCTTATCACCCAGTTTATAATCTCTGTTGCAAGTTATAGACAGCTGCTTAGTGACTGATTATCCTAACGTGACTCTAGAGTGAATCCAAGAACTTGGAAACAAACGCTCACCATGTTCACCTCCAGAGGCCTGACTACTTATATTTTAAAATGGTTTTAATGGGCATTCACTCCACTAGACTGCAACCTCTTGGAATCCACAACTCAAGTTTAACATTTTCTTTGAACTTCCCATTTGTCCAATGCTAAATAGTAGGTAAATATCAATAACGTACTAATAACGTATTAAAATGGTACAAGAAAATTTGAGCCATTTGAACTTTTAACATACTTAAATAGTATATAAATGTGTACCTATATGTCAGTCTTCTGGTTAAATCCTTCTAAAGGCTTCCCATCTCAAAACTGTGCATGTGGTACATATACACAATTGAATATTTCTCAGCCATAAAAAAGAATGTAATAATGCCATATGCAGCATGCGGGCTTCTTAGTTGTGGCATGTGGGATCTAGTTCCCCCGACCAGGGATCGAACCCTGGTCCCCTGCATAGGGAGCCCGGAGTCCTACCCACTGTACCATCAGGGGAGTCTCCTGTTTTTGTCTTTAAGCCCCACTGCAGAATTCTTGGTGACCTCCAATTCTCAGAATTCTAAACAGCAAGTTATTTACATTTTTAACACTGGCTTATGTTCTCTCTCCTTTTAAAAAGCTTGACGCTGGGTAGATTCTAATAACACACTACTTAAAGAATACCTACATTTTCTTTATAAAAATAGATGTTTAAATTTGTAATGTAAGTCAGGGATAAATCCAGGTTTTGTATATGTTTGCGTTTCACATGTTGACTCTCAATCACAAGTCACTCCACATGTTATGGAATATGTGACTTGGGAAATCAAAGCATAAGCATTTAGTAAGAAATTCCTCCCTTATCTTTAGCAGATGAAAAGTCAATCTTTGCTTGAGATTTCATGATATGCCACAACAGTTAAATGGACAGTGTGACAAAAGGCAAATTAGAAACAGGCTTAAAATTTGAAAGCATCAACATTCAACTATTTAATCAAAATAGAACCTGGTTCTCAATTCTGACTCTCCCAACTGCACATGTGCTGTGAAATTTATTACTCCCCAGGGCAATTTTTTTTTTTAGCACAACTGACAAGCACAATACCATCTAAAGTTAATTCTACATTCATAAAGACAATGGATATTCCAGGTTCTTAGAACAAGCTATTTTCATATCAGAAAAACAGAATGACTGAAGTATCATTTGGAGTTGAACCCTGAGTCTTGAAGGGAAAAAATGAATATATACCCAGTGCTATGAATCACTTATTTAATAACCACAACTTCTACAGTCGAAGTTAGTTTCCATTTTCCAGATGATGAAAAGGGTTATGAATCATTAGGTGATTAGCTCAGATTAAAACAGCTACTTATTAAAAAATGGGGGGGGGGTAGAGAATGCTAGAGAATTAGCATTAGCTAGAGAATGCTAGAATTCTAGAATGCTAGAATTCTCTAGCATTAGCTAGAGAATGCAGAAAAGCAAAATAGAAAAAAAGCAAAAATTGACCAATTTGGCTACCTTTTAGCAAGTTTAAGAGGACTGGCTAAAACATGGTTTTATGTTTTATGTAAAGTTTTGTTATCCATGTGGATAATTCAGAGGTAATATAGCTCTTAAGTTTAGACCGTCAGAACCACCATCTACTCCTGATGCCTTTACACTGAGAAACACCTTATGATGGAGAGTTCGCTTTTGGTAGGCTAGGAGCCTAGCATCCCAGATCTCAGTACTTCTCTGGCTCTTAGCATTATGATCCCAAGTTATGCAACTCAGTTCTCCCTTACAGAGGAACAAGTACCAGCCAACACTTCAGTAAGAAATCACCTACCTTGCTGAAACTCATCACAACTAAACGTAAGAAACTAATAATCTGACACTGTATTAGCCTAGGCACTGTAGTAGAAGTGTACTTGTTAGGAACTGGAAGACCAATTTTTCTTGACTATGTATCAGTCATGTGATCTTGAGCAAGTCACTTTCTCTAGATTGCAGTCTCCAAATCAGCAAAAAGAGGATACCAGTTTTGCCTGCCCCACAAAGTGCTACAAATGTCAGTGTTTTAAGTGCCATAAAAATACTATACAAACAAAAGATATTTCAAATAAAATACTAACATTAACATAAAAGAGAATTTTAATGTGTATTTAGGAAAGATTAAAGTAAATTCCACCAACTACATTTTCAAGAGTTGAGAATGTTTATTTATAGCACTGAATCTAGCCTGATACACCGCCTTAATATCTAATGGGATATACTGTTATAGGAATATTGAAAAGTTTTGCTCTAGTAAGCTTAGTAATAGAAAATACTTAGATGCAGAAAAATGGAAGGTAAGAAAAACAAGAATAAAACCAAGTACTATCTACATCTTGCTTTGCAAAAGCAAAGCAACAGAAAATTTTTAAGAGCAAGAAAAATATTTTTTTTCAAGAGCAAGATAATGTACAATTGAATGAAAATGATCAAGACCTCTAAACAAAGAACATTTTCAAGGGAATTCTATATTACACCTATACATACATACAAGAGTGTAACGGACTCTGAAAGCTGTAACGTACTGTACAAATACAATTATTACAACTCTCATCTCCATGCCACAAGGCTGCTACGGATTTTCTGTATTATACCAACCCATTTCTGACAAATACTCAAAATTCAATCAGGAAAGCTATATATTATGAAGTTCTATAAATTACATGAGCTAAGTAAAAAATAGCAGTGCCTGGGATACACTTTTATCAGTACTTTTGTCCTTTGGGAGTTAGAAATTTAGGTAGTTTGCCTAAGTTCCGCCACTGAGAAGTGAAAATACTGATCTCTCAGCTATAGCTATCTGCTTAAGATAACGTAAAATCTGAACGCACTCTAGGAATACAGCCACCAAAACCCTTGAAATTGAACCTCCTCTTTATCACAAGCCCCAATTTCTTTCCCAATTTCTAATGCACCGCAATTTCTTTCCCCAACTTGCCTAATCAGATGCTACTAAATGTCATGTGTACATATATAACATTTAGGCATCTTGAAAAGATTTTCACGGTAGCTTTATACGGGGTTTTAGATGTCTACAACATGTTTATCTGTCACAGAAGTCTTAATGGTCAAAGTTTTTAAATAAAAAACCCGGTCGATAATCACTTTGTTGTACACCTGAAACTAACAACATTGTAAATCGACTATACTTCAAAAACAAAACAAAACAAAAACCCGGTAGGACTTGTGGTGACAGACGCGTGACTTCCACGTATCCTCCTCAGCAATGGAATTAACTAAATTCTGAGAAGGAAAACTACATGGACAACTCAGGACTGTAACATGATCATGAAAGTATTTCTTTATCTTTTTAAATCTCGGACAAAAGAATCGTTTCTTGCTTTATAAACACGGTTATTAAGGATTTTAACACAGTCCTCTAGGATCAAATATCCAACTGACTTCATCAAAACAAACTTGGACTTTTCCTATGTGCTCCCATGAAATATGGTTTAAAAAATTAATAACAGCCTTACAGGGATCCGAGGTGAGACTCTAAAATTTCACGAAAACCTCTAATTCAATAAATAATTTTTCTCTTTTTAATTCAGAACGCATGCCATCATTTAAAAATGGAAGTCCACAAGACAACGCAGCTGCAATATTAAGCTACTGCGCGACGTGCGATTTGGTCAACGAACGCTGCTTTCCTTCCCCTGCTGAACTCATTCGTGCCGCCAGTCCTCGCGCTCCGGCCGAGGTGGGAGCCGGCGACACCGGGGCGGGGACTGGACGCGCACCGAGAAGGCGGCCTCCGATTGTCGCCCGCCCCGCGGGAGCGCCCACCTAGCCCCCGGGACCCTGAGGACGGAGGTAAAATGGCCTCGGGGTGGCGGAAGTGTCCCTGCAGGCGGAAAGGCGGCGCGGCTAACGGGAGGCCGGCGGGCCCGGGAACCCCGAGTCGCCCCCTGTGCTCCGTCCGCCCCTTCCCGGACCGGGCGGCCGCGCCTCAGCCCTGGGGACCCCGAGATCCTCGCCGCCGCTCCGGCGAGCGGCCCGCACCTACCTCTCCTGACGGAGGCCGCGCCGGCGCCGCCCAGTCACATAGGCTGACCCCGCGCTACCCGCTCGCTGTCCAGGCCGCCCGACCCCGCTGCCGCCGGCCCCCGCGCTCCTCCTCCCGCCACAGCCCCGGCTCTCCCCTTTATTTGCAGGTCTCGCTGCCACAAAATGGCGCTGAGGGAGGAAGCGAGGTCCCGTCGCCCCACCCCCTTCCCGCTCCTCCCGCCGCCCCGCCCCGCGACGCCGCCGGCGCCCGCCCGCTTCTCCGCCCCGCCCGCTTCTCCGCCCCGCCATGTTAGCGCCCGGCCCACTCACCGACCAGTTGTCTCACGGACGCAGCCACAGCTTCCCGCCCGCCGGTCCCAGCCGCGGGGAGGAAAGGCGAAAGGAAGGCGCCCGCTGAGGGCCTCGAGTCGCTACAGGAGGAGCTGCGCCTGGTGGCACGCCCCGCGGCCGCTGAAGCGCTGCGACCTCGGCGGGGGCGGGGAGGGAAGCGGGCCTCAGGGAGTGGTGAGCCGCGAGGTCGCAGGTCAGCCGCGGGGCATCACGGGAAGGGCGGCGGGGGTCGCGATTGGCGGCGCCGGGTGGACGCGCTCCCCGGGCGGACAAGCTCGCCGGGCCACCTGCGGCTGCGGCGCTGCCTCTGGCGGAGGAATCTGGGCGAAGGCGGCGTGTGATTGGCTGTCCTTTGGTACAGCACCCATCTGTGATGCTTCCGCGCGCTGTCGGCAAGGTGCAACCTTAGGAGCGACGCCGTGGGCGGGGAGTGCGAGCAATTGAGGCTTCGTGAGCCCTTGCTGTTTGAAGTTCTGAGAATTTGGAAACCGATGCTCTTTCTTCCGTCAGGAAGTGCTTCTTCCTGGACGCTTGGTTCGTCCCCGCCTTGAAATCTCGAGGTGAAACCGGGGAGCTATTGTCTAGTACGTGGAGGTTTTACCTATGTCAGCAGCTCTAGGGGCACCTTGCTAACGCAGAAGCGAGGGGAAGGCGAACCTTGTGAGGTTTTAATGGAACCGATAATATAAGGTTTTTAATTCGAATATACGCCCTTACGCAAGGCTGTGTGTCATCCGGACCGTCGCGTAAGACCGATGGTGTTACCTGGTAGACGTGAAACAAGTCTCATACTTTCTACAGGGGTCAGGTAATCTTTTGATTGGGCTGCCCTTATCCAATTTTACCAAAACCGTTTATCCCCAAAGGAGGTGTTCTGGAATGAGGTGATTTATGGGGATGAGATTAAGCTATACTCCAGATGGTCAAAGACCAAAATCCGAAGAGAAAAATGGGCAAGGACGTGAACAGACATTTCACACAAAAGACCAGCAATGGTCCGAAACGTAGAAGTCTGTTCGTCCTCACTTATAATGGAAATGCACATTGAAATTACACGGCAGTGGAGAAACAGTGCTCGTAAATTTCCTGGTGGGAATGGGAAAATGATTCAGGCCCTGTGGAGTACCAAAATTATATATGCACTTATTCTTACGTCTTGCAATTTCACTTCTAACCCTAACCTTATTCTGAAAATACACCTTCACTTATAGAAGCAACATGTAGGCAGGGTTACTTGTTGTAGTGTCATAGCAAAAGTTATGAAATAACTCAAATGTCCATTAATAGGGAACTGGTTAGACACCGTACATCCATAACATGAGATACAATGCAACCCCCCCCCAAAAAAAAGAATGAGGATGCTGTTTATATGTTGCTTTGAAATGCGTCCCAGGCTATGTGGAAAATTGGAAGCATATCCTAGAAACAATAAAAATGGTTACCTATAGAGAGTGGTGGGGAAAGGTGGAGGCGAAAGAAATAAAAGCAAGACTTCTCTGACTTTGAACTTTTGAAGTTTTATATAGCCAAAAAGTACATTGAAAAGGAAACAAACCCAAAGTTGATAGCAAATTAAAATAAACTTAACTGTAAGTCACATTGGTAATGCAACTATCTTGTTACACAGAGAAAGGAATTAATTCCCCAGGGCTTTTGGACATAGTACTCTAAGAGAATTATCTGTGGTGAGATATATTCTAAGGTTGAGAAAGAACTGCAAAGGAATCTTCAGCTTCGCTCAGTGGTTTATAATTAATGGTAATTTTGTTGCTGTGGTTTGAAAGTATGTATATTGTAGGATAATACAAATATTTTCTTTCTTTTTTTTTTTTTTTTGCGGTACGCGGGCCTCTCACTGTTGTGGCCTCTCACGTTGCGGAGCACAGGCTCCGGACGCGCAGGCTCAGCGGCCATGGCTCACGGGCCCAGCCGCTCCGCGGCATGTGGGATCTTCCCGGACCGGGGCACGAACCCGTGTCCCCTGCATCGGCAGGCAGACTCTCAACCACTGCGCCACCAGGGAAGCCCTGTTTTCATTTTTAATGTACAAGACTTTAAGTGTAAGAGAAAATGATGTACAAATATAAGATCAAGGAAGTTCAGAAAAAACCTGTACTACATTTAAATTGGATATATCAATTTGAGCATATGATTTAAAAAGTATATTCACTGCTTCTGTGCACCGAAAGGGCCTAGAAGCACTAGGATGATGACCAATTGTCCCAGTTTCCCCGGGACTGAGGGGATTTCCCCAGATGCTGCACTTTGTGTTAAAACTGAAAGTGTCCCAGGCAAACAGGATGGTTGGTCGCCTTACAGTAACAATAAGCACATTTGCCATGCCTTGGTTTCTAAATTCCATTTCCACTAAATAGAACCAGAGCTCCTTGGAGAATTGGCTGATTCCTGTTCTTGAGCAGAGAACGTGCAAGATGAATCAGACATTTTGTTGTGCCTGAATGTAAAGGTAGTGCTTAGGTTAATAAAGATAGGTCAACAGGACTTAGGAGAATAGGCAAAACTTATCTATAGGGATAGAAGTCAAATCTGGGCTTGGCTAGGAGTGGAAAACAGCAGGAATCGGTTGGAAAGGAACATGGGGGAACTTTTTGGGTTGACGAAAATATTGTAAATCATGATTAGAATGGTGGTTACCCAGTACATACATTCGTCAGTATTCATCAAACCGTACCACTAATGAGTGCGTTTAATGTAAATTATACCTCAGATTTGTTACACCTCATATAACTTTTACCCTCATGTGTATGTAAATGAACCTCAGTAACGCGTGAAGACCAACCCAATGAGAAAAGCAAAGGCTATTTCTTCAGAGCTTGCTATAGGAAGAGAGTCAACCATGATCACTTGCATTTTGGCAGAGACTCAAAGGCAAGCAGAGGAGCGGGAAGGCTTCACAGTGGAAAAAATAAGGGCTTCAGCTGTGCCCTGTTGGAGGCTGTTGGCACAGAGGAGCTGGAGGTGGCTAACAAAAAGCAAGGCATTCTATGCGGTTGGGTAGGGCTGCATATTCGGCTTTCTCTCGTTGGTTCCAAGTTGGAAGTGGGGACAAAAATTAGAGAAGCAGTCAGATTTTAATCAAGTCCTGGCCGTTTTGAGCTGATTGTTATACTCATTGTTTATCTTCCTGGATTGTTACTTGTGATAGCAATCTGACTTCCTCCAAGTGTGACTTACAGCAGGCTGGCTTCCGGGGCTCCTTATAGCAGCTGAGGGGATTGGTTTCCTGGGCACGCTGCTGCAGGTTGTGGGTCAGAATTCTTGTTCCTTTTGTGGTCTGGCCATGTCCTTTTGTATATTCAGTCTTCAGAAGTAAATTTTTATTTTTATTTATTTATTTATTTTGGCCATGCCCCGTGGCATGTGGGATCTTAGCTCCCCAACCAGGGATCAAACCCTCGCCCCCTGCAGTGGAAGCGTGGAGCCTTCACCACTGGACCCCCAGGGAAGTCCCCAGAAGTAAATTTTTAAAAGACACAGGAACCAGCTTGAAGGGTCTCCCACAGGCCAAACTTAAGGCAAATTTTAGCATCAAAAAGCAAATGACTACAATTGACTATAGATACTGAATAGTTAAAAATCTGTGACTCTCCAGTTACACTTGATGAGAGACGAAGGGGGACTGTTTTTCCATCACTGGAAATGGCTATCACACCAGCTTCTTACTCTGAAAATTAGTTATTAAAAGGAAAAATATCGTTTGCTCTGCCTTCCTTAAAAAAGGAAAACTGTGGTTCACTCTGGGTGGTTGAGGAAAAACTCTTCTTTACAATAGGGTGCTAGCGGGCTTCCCTGGTGGCACAGTGGTTGAGAGTCCGCCTGCCGATGCAGGGGACACGGGTTCGTGCCCTGGTCCGGGAAGATCCCACATGCCGCGGAGCGTCTGAGCCTGCGCGTTCTCGTCCGGAGCCTGCGCTCCGCAACGGGAGAGGCCGCAACAGTGAGAGGCCCGCGTAACGCAAAAACAAACAAACAAAAAAACAATAGGGTGCCAGCAAGTAAATATAGAATAAATGATATAATTAGAAGGTAATTATTATGCAAGTCCTAAAGAAAGAATTGATTCAGGCAAGGATTATTAATGGACTTTAAAACCTTTATGTGGGACTTCCCTGGGGGCACAGTGGTTAAGAATCCCCCTGTCAGTGCAGGGGACACGGGTTCCAGCCCTGGTCCGGGAAGATCCCACATGCCGCGGGGCAGCTAAGCCCATGCACCACAACTACTGAGCCTGCGCTCTAGAGCCCGTGAGCCACAACTACTGAGCCTGCGTGCCACAGCTACTGAGCCCGCGTTCTAGAGCCCGTGCTCCACAACAGGAGAAGCCACCGCAATGGGAAGCCCGCGCACCGCAACGAAGAGTAGCCCCTGCTCACCGCAACTAGAGGAAGCCCGTGCGCAGCAACAAAGACCCAACGCAGCCAAAAATAAAAATAAATAAGATAAGTAAATTTACTAAAAAAGAAAAAGCTAATGGTGTTTAGTCTTCTTTGTCTTTGCAGACCACAAAGAACTCCACAGTTACTCTAAAAAATTATATATGATTAGATTTCTATCATAATTTTACTAGTACTATTTTTTATATATTTAAAAAAATTTTATGTGTTTATTTATTATTTAATCAATTTATTTATTTTTGGCTGCGTTGGGTCTTCGTTGCTGTGTGTGGGCTTTCTCTAGTTGTGGCGAGCGGGGGTTACTCTTCGATACAGTGCACAGGCTTCTCATTGCCGTGGCTTTTGCTGTGGAGCACGGGCTCTAGGTGTGCGGGCATCAGTAGTTGCAGCACGTGGGCTCAGTAGTTGTGGTGCACGGGCTTAGTTGTACCGTGGCACGTGGGACCAGGGATTGAACCCGTGTCCCCTGCATTGGCAGGTGGATTCTTAACCACTGTGCCACCAGGGAAGTCCCACTAGTACTATTTTTAAAATGCTGTTTCATTGTACCTATCTCTTTGAATATAAGGCTGAACACTTTTCCAGGCTTTGCTTCCTTGTATTGTTTTGAATCAATATATTTGTCATATGGGCTTCCCTAATGGCGCAGTGGTTGAGAATCCGCCTGCCAATGCAGAGGACACAGGTTCGTGCCCTGGTTCGGGAAGGTCCCACATGCCGCGGAGCGGCTGTGCCCGTGGGCCATGGCCTCTGAGCCTGCGCGTCCGGAGCCTGTGCTCCGCAACAGGAGAGGCCACAACAGTGAGAGGCCCGCGTACCGCAAAAAAAAAAAAAAAAATTGTCATATACCCAAGAGATATTCACTAGATACCTGCCATTATTGTATTAAGTACAGTCTTGAAAGAGATTTTATCTCCCAAATAGTAGCTATATATTTGGATTTCAATCATTCTGAATCCTTGGTGGTAGCAGGGAGCAGAGATACTAGAGGTGTAGGGAACTCAGACTCACCTGTTCTTGGAAACAGGCTTGTCCAATTACTAGGAAGTCCTTTCACTAGAAAAAATAAAGGTGACCCTTGGAGATAACTTCCGTGTCTTGATCTCCATTCCTTGTAAATAACAGCGCTTTCTGAAAAGGAATCAGTGTGCCAGCATTGAGTAAGCAACACCATCCCCCTTCCAACCTCCACCAGGGTACCATGGCACAACTGCTGGGAGCCTCGTGCTTCTTGCTCTTGGTCCCCTCATTGTGTTTGGGTCATCAGCCCGTGAGGTGAATTATGGATGCCATGAGCCAGTGTTTCTTAGTAGGAGTGCTATTGGTATTTTGAGTAAGACAGATCTTTTTGTGTGTGTAAAAGTGTACTGTGCATCTTAGGACATTTAACATCCCTAGACTAACTCACTAAATGCCAGTAGCCCCTTTCTTTTTGTGTGACAACCAAAAGTGCCCCCCCTATATTTCCAGTACCTCTGGAGGGGCAGGATGCCCCTGCTGAGAACCCTAGTCAATTGTGGGCATTGTGGTCTTTACCAAATAGTGGCGCCCGGTCTTCTCGCAGGCAGAATTGGCCAGTTGACCAGTTCTGGCCAGGACCAGCGGATATCTCCTGGGGCTTCTGAGAAAGAGTTTCCTCCCTGACAAGAGACATGCGCATGAGGAGAAAGTGCTTTTTTCCCCCCCTCCCTTCTTGTCTCTTAACTGGCTGGGAGGGGCTGTGATCCTTGCATCTGTAGAAACCATCTTATGACCATGACTACCAGGTGGGAAAACAGAAGCCAGCCAGCTAAGAATGCAGAGTAGAGGGTGGAAAGTCCCTGGGTCCTAGATGACATTGGTAAGCTTCCAAACTAACCCAGGGACTGCCAGCTGTTGGGCTTTTTATGAAGTAAAATAGAAATGTTCTTATATTTGAAACCACTGTCCATAGGATTCCTGTTACCCATTGCCAAACACATCGTGACTTACACAGAGAAAAAGCATATTTACATGATAAACAAGTTAAAGAAAATGGAAAATTACCAACAAAGCTAGGTTTTTCTAAGGAATATATATATATGTATAAAATAAAGGAATTTACCTGCAGAGAGTTAACTGTTCAAAGTCTTAAGATATGAATTGTGTTTCCTTTACTGAACCCACGCATCAAAATAATTGTCCTTCCTGCAGCATTTTGCTTTATTGTTGCTTTGACATTACTTTATGACTACAGCCCTCATTGTTCAGCAGTGCGATAAAGCAGACATTTCAATTCCATCATTCACTTCCAGAAAATCAGACTTTACAAGACACAGACTTAGGTACATTAAAAATATAAGGAGCTTGGAGAACCTTATATTCAGAACTTTTCAAAATACTATTCTGCTTGCTCTGATGCTCACAAACTGTGTTTAACCTATGGGAGCAACAGGTAAATTCTGTTGGGTCGAACACTCAGTGAAACCTCTTCTAATTTTTAAAAAGGAAAGCTGTATGTTCCCCACACATTAAAGACCTACTAGCTCAGGAGACGGTCCATCTGGAAACCATATGCCCGATTCCCCAAGACAAACTGCAGATCTGTGCTTCTGCCAGAGAAGTGCACTGGACTCTGGGCAGTTGTTCTAATACTGACCGTGCTGACCACCTGCTACAGATGTCTGTTAGGAACAATTGCAGACTTATTTTCATTGCTCTTTCCTGCCTTTATTAACCTCCTAACTATTTTCCTCTGTCCCACTCATCTGTGTCTGGTGCTGCCAGCCAAGTCCAGGCCTTCATCTTTTCTCCTAGTTGGTTCCCTGCCGCCCATCAAAACCATCTTGCACACAGGAAGCAAGCCCTTTTCTAATGTGACTGAGCAAGGGCTCACGTGGCCGCAGTGCAGAAAGCCCAACTCATAGTGGGTGTTTGCAGCAAAGTAAGGGCTTATTTGCAGGGTATCAGGCAAGAGAGTGGGAGACAAGCCTCAGGTCCACTCTGTCTTGGACTTTGAGTTAGGGATGTTTTAAAGGGGAAGAACAAAGAAACTGGGACTAATCATCGTTTTGTGACATTTCTGACGAGACGTGATGGGGCGCATTCAGGGTGGTATGGCCGTGGATTTGTGACATTTCCTAATCGTGGTTTTAGGAGCCAGGGGCCAGGTGGTCCGTGGCTCCGGGGTCTGTGAGCTCAACTTGCCCCAGAGAAACAACCCGAGTTTGTACGTTAATGATAAGATCTACTACAACTTTAGTACATTAACGACGTTATCGATACAGCAATCTCAGGCATCTGACTCTGGTTGGTTAGTGTTCAGTTAGCACAGGATGGAGATTGGAGGAGACAAGAAAGGAATTGAGGTCAGAGGAGACAAGCAAGGCAATAAAGTTTGGGATAGAGAGATTAATCATGAACTCAGCAGGGGAACTCAGTTTTAGGGAGACTCGGTTTCACTAATACAATTCCGGGAGAGTTCCACCTCTGGAGAAACGGAGTAGACAGACTTTTCCATGTTACTCTGTCTAAGCACAACTTAAGCTGGAAAAACCAACAGGTGCTGACAAAACATGCTGCCCCAACAAAAGCCTGCCGCCTGTAACCAAAGGACCAGGGAAGGGGCAGCCCAGCAAGACAGCCTTTAGACAGCAACCACTGTCTCCATCATTTACTCCTGCAAAGGCTCTTGATCTAAACCCCAGTGAGCCTGGATGTGATTAATTGGAGAAGACACCAGGGCTGGATTGCCCCACAACCTTGGCACTGGAATCAGAGTCATTTGGTACAACTTTTCAACAAATTGCAAAAGAGAAAGTGCTTTATAGTACTCTGGGAAAGAGCACCACCTAGTGATGAACCAAAAGCAAAAAAATGTAAACGTAAATACTGTGCTTCCAAGCCCTCGGTCAAAGCCAAGTCAATGTGGGTTGTTAAATCACTACCCGATCCCAACCTGGGGAGGCAGGCGGGGGTGTGCAGTCAGGAGAAGGGACTGATGAAGCCCAGATGGAATGTGCTAGAATGTTGCAGTTCAAAGCTGGGCTCATCCCTCTTGGGATGGGAAAAGTCTGTATGAGATGTGTCACCCAGTGTGGGGCTCATAGAAATCCAAGGTGTGGCTGGGTTTCTGGAGAGGAAAAAAAATACGGGGGAAGGTATAGGCAGAAAGAGAGGTGGGAAACTATGGCCAACATTTTGCTGGATGTTTCTATACGTTGTTTCATTAGTCTTCACAACCAGACATCTAGAGGAGTAAAGGCTTGTATTTGTCCCGTTTGACAGATGGGACAGCTGAGGCACAGAGATTCAATAACAGCACAGATAAGGAGGGGTAATCAACTCGGATGAAGTTAAGCTGGTTTCAGAGTCCACTCAAATGTACACAACAGGCTTCCCTTAGGGACATATGCAAAAATAGAAACCTTTGGCAAAATAATGGTCCAACTACGGCGAAGCGTGTGACCTAGAATACGTTTAATTTCATCAGACTGATACTTAGATAAAATGTCCTGTATTTGGGACATCCTTATTTTCTGCCCGCAGACCCTTGAACTGCAATAAGTCTCCCTCTCAGCAGAAGAAACCTTAGATACAGAGGAAGGGGATTTTGGTTTTGGTCCTGGGAAATAAATGCTGAATATAGCCAAGCAATCCAATAAGTTTGAGTAGTGCTTCTGCCCCAGACAGAGGAATAGCCAAACGGTAATGACGGCAGGTTTGGAGGCAAGGTAAGAGGGGCTGCAGTGTCCCCAGAGTCTTTCCTAATAAGGAAAACCAGGCTGTCCAAGGCCACGTGCAGAAGGCATGGAAAAGTTAGATGTGTCTTGGCAAACAAGTGTTTTCAGAGGCCCATTCTGGGAGCAGGGCTCAGCAGTGATGTAGGACTGAGGGGGAGCCATGTGGTGGTACCTGCTAGTTACATTCCCAGTAAGACCACAGGCAGAAACCCCGATGCAGAGAAGGGGACCAAGCTGCTAGAAGAAGGGACAGGTGAGGGCCAGGAAGTGTTTGCAGGCCTCAGACATTGGAAAAAGGGAATGAGTAATACATACAGGATCAACGCCAGCAGACACATGTGCTTGTTGTGGGAAGGAATCTTACTAGAAGGCATTAAAATGAGGTAAGTATTTAATAAGTTTTTAAAGGATAAACCACGGTATGGCGTTGACCAAGGCATTTTTCTAAGCTCCACTACGTACCTGACTTCAGCCTTGGCCTTTGAAAAACTGGAGTCAAGTGCTATCTTCACTGTCATTTGTGCCATCCCTGACCTCGTGCTGGAGAAGTGATTGTGTAACAGCTAAGGTTACCACCATATTCAACTGGAGTAATGACGTCAGCCATATAATCAAGGCGTGTTGTTCAGATTAATTTGAAACTCTAGAGAGTTCCTAGATATAGCATGGGGTGACAATCTTCCTATGTTCTGTGTTCACTGAAATTCTATCAGTTAGTTGTATAAATGCATATTCATTATACAAGAACTTTAAAGGAGCTAAATACATCTCCCTTATTAAATATCATTATTTAAATTCTTATAAACATTTATTGACTCAGAATACAACAGTCTTCTTAAAGTTACCTACTTAATATTGTTATAACTTTCAACCTATCTTCAAATGTATTTAACCTTTTAAAAGTTCTTAATAATTATCTTTGTACATAAGATGCATGATTAAAATTAACTTTCACAATCACCATTAAATATTATGGTATTTAACCCTTGCAGTAATAAGTACACACTTATACTTCAGTTGACAATGACAGTTGTCATGAGGTATAGCAATGACCTCATCAGTAATCTAGCAGCTGACATGCTGAGAAATTATTATAATATGAAGTATTTAACATTACTTTAAATTTGAACAACTGCTGAATGTTTTAATAAGAGAATAGTTTAATTTATTTTGAATAAAACTTCAGATTTATTCTTGAATTTCAAAGGTTCCTTCTGTGATGGTGCTATTTGTTGTTGACCAAGCATTGATCATAACAATTGGCTATTAGGCATTCAACTAAAGTGTGCATTGATTGCATTTCTAAAGTCTTTAGAAAGTGACTAATAGAATTATCATCATATTTCTTGGTATCCTGTGAATATTCATCGACATCTTAACACTTATTACAATTACCAGTTATAGAATCCTTAATATATGTATTTGTGTGTGTGACAGACACCTGTTAAATACCCACCAAGCCCATTTCCTCCTCTTCCTCGGCACGGAGGTCAGCTACATGGTCCTGCTTCTCTTACAGTCAGATGCGGTGCGTGGCTGAGCAGAGAATGGTGTGTGGGCAGAGGGGATGTATAGCACTTCCAGGCTGGGCCCATTACCACCTTTCTCATTCTCTTTGCCATCTGCCCGCCGGTGGAGCAGAAGGCAGGAGCATGCACGCTGGCCTGTGTGATGTAAGCCCTGGAGAAGTGGGAGTCTGTCTGTCAGAACAGCTAGTGCTACTCTTACTAAAAGTCTTCTAAAGAAATTTCAAAAAATGTTTGAAAATAACTCAGGAAGCCATTAAATGTCTAGAAGCATCTAAGTTATAACTTTGCACACTCCTTTATAAATGTAAAGGTCACGTCTGGGCTGATTGGGGATGGGTACTCTTAGGCAAGATGCTGGCATGAGCAAAGTTCCTCCTCTAAAATTGCACCAAAATGACTCATGGGACAGACTTATGGGGAAAAAACCTCCAGATTAGTGCTGGAAATCTGGAGGCCACTCAAAGGCCAGAAATATGGGAGGATTTCTGGTAGATGTAGCATTGATGTGTTACCATCACATTGAGTAACAGTGACTCATAGTATGTGGTCATAAAGTGACTTTCTTTTTGTCCCCAGCTGTGTCATTATATTGGCCTGGTGGACTTGTTTTTTTCCTTGCCCCTGGACCAAAATGCTGGCCCCATGACCATTTAAAAAAAAATTCTTAGGTAATAAAAAGTCATAAAATCACTTGAAGTCAGAACATAGGCACTATTGTAAATGTCCAGTCCTGTGTCATAAAACTCTGATTTAAAGTTGGGACTTTGCCTCCTTCAGCACAAGCCTGTAGGAAGCCAGCAGCCCGCAGTGAAAGAAAGGTGGGAAGCCGGTGGGTGTTAGGTTTCCCTCCTTGTTCTTGGCGTTTCTCCTTTTCTAGCAAGCGCATTGTGGCTTCAGACTTCTCCAGGGATCAAGCTGCGGGAATGTGGAGGTTCTGGTACTGTTCGTGGTGGTGGAGTGGGGGGATTCGTGGGGGCGGGTGTCTTACCTGACTACCACTGTCTTGCCTGGCCATTGTTTAAAGTGGACTCTTTATCTCCTGGTTTTGGAGACCATCGTGATGCTGAGGATTTCTCACTTGGAGTTCAGTCTGAAAACCGAGGGACTGCATCGTGTTCCAGGGACACAAGAAAAGAAACCCAAATCTCTGCCTTGGACTTGAAAAGTTGAGGCTGAATCTAAAAGAAAACCAGGCCAATGGAAACTCAAAATTTAACAAAATGGACATTATGTCCCAAAGACCAGACCTTTAAACACAGCTTCCAAAGTGCGATCACAGAGATATTTGTTCTTCATTTAGCACGAATAGATGAAAATCTTCTTCCATGTGATCAGAAAAGTTGGAGTAACGCAGACATAGAAAAAAAACTTATGGTCACTAAAGGGAAAGGGTGGGAAGGATAAATTAGGAGTTTGGGATGAACAGATACACACTACTATATATAAAATAGATAAACAACAAGGACCTATTGTATAGCACAGGAAACTATACTCAATATCTTGTAATAACCTATAATGGAAAAGAATCTGAAAAAGTTATATATTTGTGTGTGTGTGTGTGTATATATATATATATATATTTACATATGTAACTGAATCACTTTGCTGTATACCTGAAACAAACACAATATTGTAAATCAGTTATACTTCTGGGGACTTCCCTGGTGGTCCAGTGGTTAAGAATCCGCCTTCCAGTGCAGGGGATGCGCGTTCGATCCCTGTTTGGGGAGCTAAGATCCCACATGCCGTGGGGCAACTAAGCCCGTGTGCCGCAACTACCGAGCCCGTGTGCTGTGGAGCCCACACGCCACGACTAGAGAGAAGCCTGCGTGCTGTAATGAATATCCCGTGTCCCGCAACTAAGACCCGACACAGCCAAATAAATTAATTAATTTTAAAAAAAGTTGGAGTCAGAATAAAATGTCACACAGTTACCTTAAACAATGTATTTTATTTATTAATTTATTTATTTTTGGCTGCGTTGGGTCTTTGTTGCTGCACGCAGGCTTTCTCTAGTTGCGGTGAGCGGGGGCTACTCTTCGTTGTGGTGCACGGGCTTCTCATTGCGGTGGCTTCTCTTGTTGCGGAGCACGGGATCTAGGCATGCAGGCTTCAGTAGTTGTGGTGCACGGGCTCAGTAGTTGTGGCTCGCGGGCTCTAGAGCAGAGGCTCAGTAGCTGTGGCGCACGGGCTTAGTTGCTCTGCGGCATGTGGGATCTTCCCGGACCAGGGCTCAAACCCGTGTCCCCTGCATTGGCAGGCGGATTCTTAACCACTGCACCACCAGGGAAGTCCCAACAATGCATTTTAATTTAAACAAGCAAATGCATATTCATTCAATACTTTTCGAATGAAGAGACAGAATTGATGCGTGGCCTGTGATTTCCATTTTCAGTTCTCTGAAGTGGAGTGGGAACTTAGACACCTAAACAGCAATCTGATCCTTTATCTGTTTCATGATTTTCCTGATGTTGTGTACTTGTTTTGCCCACATCTAATTGAACAGCGATTGTTTTTAGTGGCTCACCTTTATTGTCTTCGTAAAGCATTCAATTTAGTTTTCATTAAAATAACTTCCTTTCTTTTCACACTCATTTTGTCAGTTTACAGAGTACTTAATTAAATTACATAATTTCAATAACTAGTAAATAAGTAAGACTAGAAGTGAATCTGTTTTGGGAGCAAATACACCTGACTCCTGGTAAAGTGGCTCAAACTGTTGGGGGCAGTGGTGAGTGCTCTGGCCTGATCATTTGTGAGCCATGGGCATCCGTCCCAATGCTCTACAGACGAACAGGAGAATGTCTGTTAATCTAGAAAGTTGTTGAAATAGACTGTCTATTAAAAAGCTTCTACTGTATTTCTTCTGCCTGAACCAGCATGGTATAGTGGAAAAAGCATGGATCTTGCAGTCAAACAGACCTAGGTTTAAATCTTGTATTATTTCTAGTTCAGTGACTTTAGGAAAATTACTTAATGTCTCTGAATCTCAATTTCTTTATTTGTAACAATTGGTAAACTATTCATGAGAGTTCAACAAAATCAATTAGGGGAATTGCCTAGTGGCGCAGTGGTTAAGAATCCACCTACCAATGCAGGGGGCACGGGTTCGATCCCTGGTCAGGGAAGTAAGATCCCACATGCCACGTGGTGTGGCAAAAAAAAAACCATAAACAAAACCAATTAGTAAAGATTCTGGTATGTAGGTGCTCAGTAAACAATAGCTGCTGCTGTTGTTGTTGTTATTTTTTTATTATTATGTGTGGTTGTTTACCTGTTGGTCTTCACCTAACCAAAAATCTGGTTTTGTTGTGCCAGTTAGATGTCTTCCATTTCATCCCTAGCTGGGCTGGCCACACTGCGAAATGAGTCTGATTCCTGGGTCTGCAGCCAGCTGGCATTGTCATCCTCCTCTGGACTTCCATGACTCAGCTACTGTGACTGACTATGTGGTGGTTACAGACAGTGGGGGAGAAGGACTCTCACCATCTTCCCCTCCTGCGTGCCGGTACATCAGAAGGACCCCCGCTGGTAAATGTTGCTGCACCACTGGCTGCCCGTGAGCCCCCCGAGGATACGCTATGTGGAGTGGAATAGGCTGGCTTCTGGACACACAAGTCCAGCTAGTGGGATTAACTGGTTTCTTGTCTGGAAAGACCTAATGGGTCCACCCCTAATGGCACTCAACATAGCGTGGGGTGACAGATCTGTACTGTGACTGCTGACCCCTGGCTAGGCCACCAGAATGTTTCTTTTATTTATTTAGTGCTATTTTTGGCTGTGCCATGCAGCAGAATGTTTCTTTTGAAGCCAGGCCTTCCCCTCCCCGTGGAGGTGGCTCTGGGTTTGTGAAAACCAGGGGTGGCCTTGCCTTCCTTATAGCTGGACAGGATACTGCTGCCATTGACTCCCTTTCCATTGACCCAGTAAGTGCTTGGCTCCCAAACTTGCCCACATCCTGGCAGATGACTGTTGTGAGCATGCTAGGTATCTTACCCTTGATACTCCTTGGCTGCGGGTGTCTGGACTGTATTGTGGTATCTGGTTGCAGGGCCCCCTACGTACCTGACCCCAGGGATATCGCGGAAGAGGAGTGGACCAGAATCATAAGGGCCGTGCAGGGCACGTAGGGGTGGAGCGTGTGGCCAGGCCACTCAGGATGGCGGTTCTCTTGCTCTCGTCCATCCCCTGCTCTACCAGGGCCTGCTTCACCTACACCTACTCACATGACTGACCTTCCTACTACTAGCCCCAGGCCCCCGCTGGTGATTATCTTATCAAAGGGGTGGTGAGGGGCCTGCCCTTCTGCTGGTTTCCCTGGTAACTAATGAGCCCACCTGAAGTCAATTCCCGCTACAACTGGTCATCTCCCCTTCCTCCTGGGGGTGAAGGCTGCCTCCATGTCCTGCCGAGCACCGTGGGGTGTTGCTCCAGGACCTTGCTTCCCTCCCGCTTTCACTGAACCATTGATGTCAAGAAAGAAAGGAAGAGAGAGGGAGGGAGGGGGAGAGAGAAAGAGAAAGAGAAAGGGAAGAAAGAACGAAAGGGAAAGAGAAAGAAAATCTGGTTCACTGTCCTGTTTTCCCACTTTGCCCAATGCCCCAATGTTTTGCTCACAGCTGCTCAAATAATGCCTCCCAAAGGACATTAGTAATTTTTCACAACTGTGTTTACCCTTTTGATTGAGAAACTGTGGGTGATGATGTATGGTTGTTTTTTTTTTGCAGGTACACACATTCTTTCCCAGATTGTTGGCATCGTTTAGCCTAACTTTGCTCCAATTTATAGGTTTTCTGCAACTATGTTTTTCTTAGTAACAGTTACTAAAAACTTCTTTAATCTCCCTTAGAAGTTATTTGTCTTGCTACTAATGTAAGTTCATCAGACCAAGCTTCAGGCCAGGACTGTATTGAGGCTGAGAAGACTTGAACATGGAAGGGCTGGGGTAGCATCACATGCAACGGGCCAGCTGTGCCCAGAGCATCACCCACCTGGCGCCTGGACCTCTCTGATCTCCTTCTGAGCCCTTCTTGGTCCCTCATTCTATTCCTCAACCTTGCTTTCCGTGATCTGGCATCTCTTTGCCGACTAACTCACTTGGTTTGACGTTTTTGTTAACAGTTTTACCTCTAGGACAGTGGTTCTCAACTGGGATGACTTGGCACCCAAGAAACATTTGGCCACGCTTGAGGCATTTTTATTGTCACGAGTGGAGGTGGGTGAGGGCTACCGGCATCTAGTGTGGAGTGGCCGGGTGGCAGGTGAATAGCCTACAATATACAGGACAGCCCTCACAGCGGGAGGGTTATCTGGTCCAAAGTGTCAGCAGCGCTGAGGTTGAGGTTGAACCCCCTGCTCTCTAGGTTCTGGCCTTTGACCCCAGTCTCCAGTCTTTGAGTGGCCTCAGGCCTTCCTGTCAGCACCCCTAGACACCACTATCCTTCCTGGGTGACAGGCTCCGCAGGACTATGACGGAGCTCCCGAGGGTGAGGGCAATGGCTTGTTCTACCCCGAGCTCACGGCAAGCTCAGCAGCCAGAGGACAGTCTGTGCAGGTTGTTTAATGAGCAACAGTAGAATGTGAAGTTTAAAGCACTCGTTGAAATCCATTCTCAACTACCCTCCAACTCAATTAATAGTGGCAGCTGCTACCGAAAGCAAGATTATGAAATCCCCGAAGCCTGGCGCAGAGGTGGAAAGGCTCTTGTTCTGGGCGCGCTGGGCAGGTTTGGTCGCTTTTCCCATCAGGAAATACAGAAGAGGGACTGAGGAGAAATAAGAGCTGCCTCGGGCTTTAACAGTGTCGGGCTTGATCCTTCCCAATTTTGCTCCCCCCTCACGCCCTTGGAGAAAGGGGGTCAGGGGGTGAATGCAGCTTGTTCATTGAGGGTGAGCTTGGACACCAGAGCCCACTTCTTTTTGGCCACGTCGCTTGGCACGTGGGATCTTAGTTCCCCGACCAGCGATTGAACCGTGCCCCCTGCAGTGGAAGCCTGGAGTCCTAACCACTGGACCGCCAGGGAAGTCCTCAGAGCCCACTTTTCGTCACCACGTTTCTGAAGGTGTGGGCACCAGCTGGTCTTAAAGGGAGCGTGGTGAGGAAGCATGAACCAGGCCGCCCTGGATGCTGCATGACTGGTCAAAGGAGCATTCACCCGGAACAGGGGCCGGGGGCCAACAGCCTGGGCAGGGGTGGGGGGGTCTGTGGCTGAGAGCCAGTCGGGGTGAGGCTGAAACAGACATGTCTCCTTTACTAAAACTCGCCATATGTGGGGACCGTTAAAATGCAGTTGAGTCAGGCCAAGAGAGACCGCACTTCTCCCTCGGCCCCTTGTGGCTGGAGCTGGCGTCGCTAGGACCTGGGGCCAGGTGACACCTAGGTGGGAGCCCTCCGAGAAGGGCCATCCCTCCAGAGTGCAGACTCCCCTTCCTCTCCCTGCAGGTGGGTGCAGCCAGCCTCTGAAGGAGAGGGGAGGGCCAGCGGGAGTCCCAGGTGGGAAGGAGACTCTGTGATTGCGATGATAAACTCCACAATGGCTGACATTTTGATAACCAGATTGGCTTACAGAAACTACTGACCTGCTGTATTAGTTTGCTTGGGTTGCCGTAGCAAAACACCACAGACCGGGTGGCTTAAACAGCAGAGGTTTATTTCCTCCCAATTCTGGAGGCTGGGAGTCTGAGATCAAGGCGCTGGCAGAGTTGGTTTCTTCTTAGGTCTCTCGCCTTGGCTTGTAGACGGCCTGCTGCTTGCTGTGTCTTCACGTGGCCTGTGTCCTCACCCCTTTTTATAAGGACACCAGTCACACTAGTTTAGGGCTCACCCCAGTGGTCTTGTTTTACCTTAACTACCTTTTTAAAGGCTCTGTCTCCATACGTTTGTTTTCTAAGCCTGGGAGTCTGTTTCTGTTTTGTAAGTTCATTTGTATCATTTTTTTTAGATTCCACATATAAGTGATGTCATATGATATTTGTCTTTCTCTGTCTGACTTGCTTAGTATGGCGGGGCAGGGAGGGATAGACTGGGAGTTTGGGGTTAACATAAACACACTACTATATATAAAATAGATAACCAACAAGGACCTACTGTGTAGCACAGGGAACTCTACTCAATATTCTGTAATAACCTATATGGAAAAAGAATCTGAAAAAGAATGGATAAATGTATATGTATAACTGAATCACTTTGCTGTACACCTGAAAGTAACAACATTGTATATCAACTATACTCCAATATAAAATAAAAATTAAATTAAAAATAAATTAAAAAAAATTTAAAAGTGCCTGATACAAAAAAACACGCTCTGTCTCCAACTACGGCCACATTCTAAGGTACTGGAGGTTAGGACTTCAACACATGCATCTGGGTGGGGACACAATACAGCCTGTGACAGCTGAATTAAGTTCTAAACTGGTCTGGGATAAAACTAAGATACCTGCTCAAGGGGGACCGGAGTGTTCGGGGCGAATGTGGAGAGCAGGAGATCTGCTGGTTTGTGCGTCACTGAGAGGCTACTCTTCAAACGCAATGAAAGAGTAACTGATCAGCCTCCTTTCATAGTCAGCCAGAGCACCTTATGCCAACGAAAAGCTGACTAGTTCCTTAAACTAAATTAATATCTTAAGGTTAAAAATACCTGCAGGCTTATTGTACGCAATTTTATCCAATTACCCACCAAAGGGCCAGTGCAGATGAAAGCCAGCACCAGAGTTAGGTGATGCAGGCCAGGATGGGGAGTGTGCTGGGACGTGCCTGAGATGGACCAAGTGCTGGCATGAACCTCTGTGGTATGTGAGGCCGTGCATCCTGCATACCTCCTCTGCATCCCTCAGGGTGGGGATGCAGCCCCTGGCGTATGCTGGCCAGAAGACGTAGCTGGCCTGAGCTCCTTGTGCTTGGTCATTGCCCTCAGTGGTCAGTGTCAGTTCATCTTGGGTAGCTCTTGAGAGTTATTCTTAGAACTGTGCCCGTGAATTCAACCTCACTCCATGATAAATCCTGGGCTATTAATTGGAATTCTGTGGTATAATGACTAACAAATCTCCCCACCCCTTACACAGAATGCCTTGCCCATGTTGTGTTTTACCTGGTGTGATGGTTAGTTTAAGGTGTCAACTTGGAGGATGTTTTGGATGAGATTAGCATTTAAGTCAGTGAATTTCTGGGTAAAGTAGATTGTCCTCTCAAATGTGGGTGGGCCTCATCCAATCAGTTGAAGGCCTAGATAGAACAAAAACTGACCTCCCTCAAGCGAGAGGGAATTCTCCATCAGATTGCCTTCACACTGGCTGCACCACTGGCTCTCCTGAGTCTCCAGCCTGCTGGGCCTCACTACAGATTTCGGTTGTGCCAGCCTCCGTAATTGCATGAGCCAATTCCTTATGATACATCTTTCTCTTGATATATACACCCAACCTAGCCGTTCTGTTTCTCTGGAGAACCCTGACTGACACGCCTGGAGTGATGATGATGGTCGGTTGTTCATTCCCCTGAAGGGGCGGACATTGCTTCGTTTTTATGGAGGGATCTTATGGAGGCACTTCCTGGACTCTAACTAGGAGACCACCTTTCTTTTCACCCTTCGTCCATTCTGTTCTGGTTTCTCAGGTTCATGGCCAGCCAGTCTAATTCTCTCCATAGACAAGGGTGGGAAAGTCAGTCAGGTGGGATGGTGCCAAGGGAAGCTCCAGGAAGCAGGGTCTTCCCTGAGGCTAAGAAGCAAATGTGATTGAAGGGGCGAATGACCCAAGGGAGAACAGAGGACCAGTTCAAGCCTCAGGGCCAAGAGCTAGGACCTGAATCATTTGCCAGAGATGAGGCCGGAGATGAATCAGGAGTTGAGAAGACAGGAATAAGCTGGGAAACAGCATAGGATGGGGAAGTTTCAAACACTGAGCTGCAAACAAGACAGGGTTGAGTTCAACTTTATTGGGTGCAAGGGATGTGGCAGAGGGTGTGGCAGCTGTTTAAAGGCACAGTGATGTCAGTGTTAATAGAGCAGTCCATTTGAAGCCCAGCTCTACTACCTACTGGCTCTGTGTGTGACCTTGGTCAAGTCACTATCTTTGTGCAAAAGAGGAATAATAAGCCACTCTACAGAGATGCTGTGTGAATTACGAGATGATGTGGAGCATTAGAACCGGTACCCAGCACACACTAAGGATCTACTCAATTACATCAGTTCCCTTCGCCCTTTGTGGATACCATCAACTGACCACCCATCTTGTTCAATAAAACACTTCCATTCTGAGCCAAGCTTCCCCTTTCCGTTCTAGTAGTTAATGTGTTCTTTGAGGATGCAATCTAATTATAATTAGCCCGATGATGTGGGGGGAAAAGCTCACTTTGAAACCTTTGCTAATGATACTATATCTCTACCATCATTTTCTGTTTTAGCCTAGATCACTGAGTTCATTTTGGCAATTTAAGTACTACTCTTGGTACTATTAGCAATCCCAGTTACGCAAAGGGAAGTTGGTCCGGCAGTTCTCACTTAGATTCCTGCCTGCGTAAGATTTGTGATACAAGGGACGAAAAGGAAAAGAGAGAAAAAAGAGAGAGTGTAGCTAAAGTCATTCCATGAATGGTCAGAGCTCATAACCAAGCATGTGAAAATATGTCTTGTAGAAGGATATGTGGCAGAGACTATTTTCCAATCCACTATTCATTTTCCCTTTAGTTAAGGAATTCCACATTTTTTTTCCTTTTTTTTAAAAAAAATTGATTATTTTTTGGCTGCTTTGGGTCTTTGTTGCTGCGCGCGGGCTTTCTCTAGTTGAGGCAAGCGGGGGCTCCTCTTCCTTGCAGTGCGCGGGCTTCTCATTGCGGTGGCTTCTCTTTGTGGCGGAGCACGGGCTCTAGGCTCGCGGTCTTCAGTAGTTGTGGCTCGCGGGCTCTAGAGCGCAGGCTCAGTAGTTGTGGTGCACGGGCTTAGTTGCTCCACAGCATGTGGGATCTTCCCAGACCTGGGCTTGAACCCGTGTCCCCTGCATTGTGAGGCGGATTCTTAACCACTGTGCCACCAGGGAAGTCCTCCACATTTTTTCAGACTGGAAATGTCCACAGCTAAATGACTATGTTTTCCAGCCTCCTCTGTAGTTAGGTGCAGCCTTCTACCTAAATTCTGATTGGAATTTGTTGGGTGAATCTACTAGAGTGGATCCTTAAAAGGGAGACAGGGACAAAAGGGTGGCCCACCTTTTGTTCTTCCCTCTTCATGGAAAGAAGGTGAGATGGCTGGTGCTCTAGAAGCTTTAATGGATCATGAGGCAAATTGAGGACAGAGGAAACTGGTTCCTTGATGACTTCACGGCACTTTCATCCCAGCCCTGGACTACCTACTCCAGATCTCTTTTACGAGGGAATACGCTCTTCTGTGTTTGAGACACTGCAGCTGGATCTGTTATTAGAATACGAATGCAATTAATAACTGGCTCAGAATGAATTCCTCTCAACCCACATTTTTCCTCCTCCAGCCAATGTGTTGATCCAGACTGTGGTGGGTCTGAAGGTGGCTGTGAAGTAGTCTTGGGAAGTTTATTGAAGGGAGATCCATGATTATGGTGCCCAGATGTGGCAGATGACATCCTGAGCTGGCCAGAGGAATTTGGGACAGACTCCAGTCAACAGTAATTTAACACCTTGGGCCAACTGAATGAGTACTTCTTATAGTGGTCAACTACAAAAGAAAAAGAGGCCTGTTTGCTGAGTGTAAGAAATTTCTCAATACCTCCTGTAACCCCCAAACCCTTGGTCACAATCCTGGTTACTCTTGCAATTGGGGTCGTCTTCTGGAAGGTGTAGCTGATGAGAGATATGATGTTAGAGACACTTTTACTTGACTGCTAATGTCACCTCCCCACACCCCAGTCTTTGTTGCATGCTCAGAAGGGCATGTGGGGGGAGCGTGGTCAATTTAAATCTCGAGGTGTCATCATTAGTACAAACAAGAAGTACATCGATGCGGCCTGACTGGGCTCAGTGTCCTAATAGTGATATTTTGTTCTCACTGGAACAAGCCCTTTTATTAGTGACTGACCTGTCACTGAATTCTGTTGTCCCATCCTTCAGAATGCTTTCCTTCCAGTTCCCACAGCTATTACCCTAAAACCAGCTCTTAGAACCTCATGCTAGGATTCATGCAACAGTTTTCTAACTAGCCTGCCCCTCAAATCAATGCCAGACTTGCTCGCCTGAAAAACTGCTTTCAATGTGCTTCACTTCAGCTAAAGTGCTTTTCAGTTTCCTGTTACCAATCACATGTTTGAGTTTTAAGGACATCCATCAGCTGGTCCCAACTTGAATTTCCTCCTGCATCTGGTGACATGCTCTTACATTCACCTGTCAGGAAGCCCCACCCTTTCTGTGAAGCCCTGCTCCGTGGTTCCCCTTTCTGTCTCCCTTGTCCTCCCAAAGCTTAGTCATCCTTGGGGCAGGGGTGGGGTGAGGGTTGTGACGGGGGTGGAGGAAAGTAACTGAAACTCTATTCGGCACCTATTATATGCTTCCTTTCATTTTATTCTATTCAGTAAAGGCCCAACTCAGGCCAGTAACAGTGTAAAGCTTTCCTAACTTCTTTACAGGGAGGATTTACACAATTCAGGATTGTTTTGTTAATTGTTGAGAAAGCGTTTGATACTTACAGCTCATTAGATATAGGACACTGCAGGAAAGAATCCTCTGTTGTACTTCTTTTATATTCTCCCAACAAGCACTGAAGACTTGACTGCTAAGGCCTGGTGATCAAGAAAGTATGAACTTTGGGTTCTAACCCTGACTCTTTCACTTATTAACAGTGTGACCAGGGCAACGTGCTCATCAAGCTCCTTGAGCTCATTAACCGTCACCTGGAATAAATGATACTTCTCCTGGGGTGAAATAAAGATAAATGTATGTAAACCCTGCAGCGCAGTCCCTGACACGTCGTGAGCGCACGGTAACACTATTATCAGGCCTGGCGGAGATCCCAAGGTCAGTTCACTGGGAAAGAAAGGTCACTCCGGGCAGTGGTTGGAGGGACACTGGCCCTACAACCATACCAGCGCCAGGGCCCGCCTTCCTGGGGGACCTCACAGGCCCGCTGGGGCGCTCCGAGGCCTCTCAGGGAAACACGAGTCTTCCTTCCGGGGGTGGGGGCGGTCACCGGACCCCGAGGCTGCGCCCCCGCAACCGCAGGGAAGCTGCGAGGACTCTGCTCCCAACAATTCCCTTGCACGCAGGCGCAAGCTGAGTCTCCACCTGCGGGCAGCGCTGGGAGGTACCTTCGTGGGGCGGAGCCTGGGGCCGGACCATCTCACACGGCGTGGGGACGGCGGCCTTTCCTTTGGCGATACGCCCAGAAGCGCGCAGGGAGGCACCGCGGTTCGTCTGGCCGCTGGGGAAAGTGCCGGGTCTCCCTTCCTCGCGTTCCCTGGGCCCAGAGCGCGGGCTCGGGGCCCTTCGCCCCCTGTGCCCCCGAGTTGGAAGCGGCGAGCGCAGGGGGCGGGGTCGAGGCGGGCGCAGGGGGCGGGGCCGCGGGGGGCGGCGGTATACTTGCTGCGCAGCTCGCAGCTGAAGCCCGTCCTCGGCTGTCAGCGCGGCTCTGCGGTTCGAGCTCCAAGAGGCCTGCGGGGTGCGTCCACCATGTTGTGCCGGGCGGCGTGCAGGTGAGGCGCCGGGCGGCGTGCGCAGCGGGGACGCGGCCCCGGCCCCACGAGCGAAGAGGCGCGGGCGGTGGCCTCGGCGGGTCGGCGCGGTGGCCGCCGCTGTCCCCCACCGCCTCCCGCTCTGCCTAACTTCTCGCGCCGGCCCCGCGGGGTCCAGGGCACCTTCGGGGACCCGGCGTCGCAGGGCGTGGCGAGAGGCCGGGCCTGAGGGCAGGTGTCCGCTGAGCGCGTCCAGGTGCCGCCGAGGCGCTGGACCGCAGCGTTAGTTTAATGGCAAAGACTGGACAGCGAGGGGGCCAACGACTGGAAGGCCCCCCCAGGGGTGCGGGTCCTTCTAGTCGGGTCTGCGGAGCCGGGCACGCGGCTTAACGGTTGCTGCCCCCGTCAGCTGATCGGGCTGTGTTTGCTGTCTTTCCAGCGCAAGCAGGAAGCTGGTGCCGGGCCTGGGGGCTCTGGGCTCCCGGCGGAAGCATAGCCTCCCCGACCTGCCGTACGACTATGGCGCCCTGGAGCCCCACATCAACGCGCAGATCATGCAGCTGCATCACAGCAAGCACCACGCGGCCTACGTGAACAACCTGAACATCGCCGAGGAGAAATATCGGGAGGCGCTGGAGAAGGGTGGGTGACGGGCGGCCGTACTTCGAGAAACCGGTTACAGGGAACCGTGGAGGCGAGGCGGGTCTGCGTAAAGCCCCACCCCTGCTTTCAGTAGGACCGCTGCACGTGTTCGCGCGTTGACTTAGGGAGCAGAATTCACAAGGAGAAGAGCCGTTTCGCGGGGGAACTGAGACAGGCTTGTATTTATTTGCTAATCTTTGGAATTCAGTGAAAGTATAATACGGAGTTGGTATTTGTTTTTTAAAGGAGCTCAGGTGACAAAACCAGTCGTGCGTGGACTTTTTTTGTGTTTTTCATCTGGGGGCGTGTATGGGAGTCTTAACTTTTCTGTACAAAATAGCATTACACTTCGAATCTGTTAAGGTTAGTAATGTTAGTGGTTTGCACGAGGGAAATAATTGACAGGCGTGTTTCCAGGCTATATGTATGGCTGAAACTGCTCAGGTAAAAGTGTATTTTTTTTCTTAAATATGTTTTTATCGAATTTCAGTCCTGTGAAATTTGTTGAGCGAATTTTAGACTGACATCTTGTTGAGTGGGGACATCTAGTGGAAAAATGTAGTATTTCAGTCTGTGTGTGAGGTAATAGGTAAACAAAAAGAAGAGGAAGTTACTACATTCTCCAAGATTTACTTGTGATCATCAGAGGGACCGCAAGTACGGTAAAGGAAAAGGTTCTGAGTACGGGAAGAGGTTCTGTGATTTAGGACAAAACAAATGCGGGAAGAATGTGGTAATGGGGAGAGGCTGGGATAATTCCCAGTTGTGAAACTGTTTCCTGCATGACAACATCTGACATCCGTGAACCCTTCTCTTCAATATTTTAAAAACAGCTTAATTTCAGTCCTTGTGCAATCAAAGCTTTGCTTGTTTAATGAAAGCCAATGGAAAAAAGGCTTTACTATATTATATTGTACTGTATTGCCTATAAGTTAATGAATGTCTGTAGAGCTTTCTTTTATTTAAAAAATAATTTTAAAAATCATTAAGGAGTTAAATTTTCATGTTTGAAAATTTGGGAAAAATAACATCATCAATCTTACCGCATTTAAGTAAGGAAAATAACATCATCAATCTTACCGCATTTAAGTAAGGAAAATAACATCATCAATCTTACCGCATTTAAGTATGTAGATACTTTTCAAACAAAAGTACTTAACTTTTATTGTATTCAACAGAGAAAACTGGCCGTGAAGCCAGTGAAAATGTTGAGCTTCAGAAAAGTGTTCTTAAAAGCAGATATTAACCCCCCCAAAATTTCTATTAAAATTTGAAAAATGATTAAGTAAACTTTAAGAGATTGTGATTAAACTAGTTCTCAAGAAACATGTTTCTTTCCCATTAGAAATATTTAGTTATTGTTGACTTATTAAAAAACAATATAAAGCCTACATTTATTTTTAGGGTGATTCTCCAAGAAAAATCAGTAAGGGAAACACTGATCTGTCAGAAAGTTATTTTATAAACATAACAACGACAACAAAAGTTGACATCTTAAACAGAACTCTCAGAGATTATCTGTGTATTCAGATATCATTGGTCCTCTCCGCCTTTCTGAATTGCTAAAAACTGGAGGTTTTATTGTTTCAGAAAGCGACATTTCTTTTTTTTTTTAGAAAGCGACATTTCTTACGTGTGTTCTTGGCATGTGTCCCAACAACAGAAATAGGGAACTTGCATTGCTATTATGTAAGCCGCCCAAGGGCAGAGATCTCAGTGGTTCTCTGTGCCCTTCACTTTGCCTCTTGGTATCTTGTGAGTCATAAGAACTTAATACTTAACTGAATAAGGGAATTCCCATTTTTTCTAATAGTTCCGTTAGTCTGTAGCTTCTTGAAGGCATCAAGAAAAATATTTTGTTTTGCCTCCATGTTTAGCAAGGTAGTAAAAACAGCTTCCAATATGACATTCTTTTTAAGTATAGAGGTCAGAATTTTCTTTCTGTGGAGCTCCGTTCGGCATCCACGAGTGCCTGCTGCATGTGAGGCAGCCCGTTGGCCCTCAGGGACGCGGCAGTGCACAAAAGTCCTGTCCTCGCTGGAGCCTCCCTCCTAGCGGAGACACGTGAACAAGTCAATGTGGAGCGTGCGGGGCTGAAGTCCTACCGAGAAAAACAAAGTAGGGGAAGTGGTCTGGACGTGGGGCGGGGATTGCCCATCTTACATTGTGGTTAGAGAAGGCTTCTGATGAGGTTGACGTTTCAGTGGAGACTTGAAGGAGAAATGGGGGAGTGAACCATGAGACTGTTTCCAGGAAGTGTTCCAGCAAAGGCCTCAGTGGTCAGTGGAAGCCCTAAGCCGGGAGCATGCCAGGCCTGTTGCCTAAGCGCCAGGAGGCCGTGGTGGCCGGAGCTGGGCCAGCGAGGAGGTGCAGAGGGTCGGATGATGTGCACCTCTGTACCGATCGTATGGACTTGGGGTTCACTCTGAGAAGCGCAGCCTGCAGAGGGGTTTGACCAGACGTGTGCCGTGATCAGTGGGGGTCTAGAGGAGCCCTCTGGCCACTGTGTTGAGAATAGACTGTAGCGACAGGAGTGGAAGCAGGGGACCAGTGAGAGACAGGGGCACGAGTGCGGGGCGGAGGTGCTGCTGGTGGCACCATGGGCAGGAAGAAGGGGTGAAGTTCTGGGTGTTTTCCAGAGCTGACTTTGCTGGTGGGTGTGCTGGTGGGCTGATGTGGGGTGTGAGAGGACTAGCGTGAAGAATGACCGCGTCATCAAAGATGTCCTGAGAAAACAGCTGGCACTCACTCAGGTGGGGAAGGCCTTTGGATGAGTAAGTTTGGGGTTGAAGATCAGGGGTTCAGTTTTGAACAAGTTGAGTTTTCTGTTAATGTAACGTTGAAGTATTTCCCGGTGGATGGTTGTCTATCTAGAAAATGGGAGTTGAGCATTTTCCATGTGGTCTGTATACGGAACCATCTATTTTATAGCATTCCACTATTTTCTGTCTTTTTATTTGATTTACTGAAATCTTTTCTACCCAAGAAACCCGAGTTCTTTGAAGCCCAGGAGTGAATTTTCTACTAGCTTTGTCACCCCTGCTGGCTTCTCACTAGTTGTTTGGTACATTATTAATTGAACTGAAAATCCACTGGGACAAATATTTTGGGGAAGGTTTTTTTTTGGGTAGAGTCTTGAAATTGTGAAATTTTGGGACCAATAGGGGTGTTACAATGGTCCAATTATCTAATATTTTACAAAGAAAAAAAATAGTGTATAGAATGGTCAAAAAAGTAAGAATTAAAAAAAATGTGTTTTTATTTTAACCTTTCAGGTGATGTTACAGCTCAGGTAGCTCTACAGCCTGCAATAAAGTTCAACGGCGGAGGCCACATCAATCATAGCATTTTCTGGACAAATCTGAGCCCTAACGGTGGTGGAGAACCCAAAGGTTGGTTTAGATTGGTGCAACGTTAGCTACGTCTTGTGCACGATAGGATTGACTTGATTTTCTTAAGTTACCTTTAATTCTCCCTGAGGTGTCATAATGGCATGTGTTTCACAGCAAGCAGTACGACAAAGTTGTAACTTTCAAAGGGACACGTGCAAGAGTGGAGAATACATTCAGGGAATTATATCGTCAGATTTTATACACACGCACAGTATCACATACAGTGTCACCTTTCTGTTGAATCGTACTGTACATTAGGGAAAGACTGAGAAACTTTGTTTTTAGAAAAGGTGAGCTTTCACTTACTAGCTCTAGGCCCTGGAACAAGATGTTAGCCATTCTGTACCTTACCTTCTTCATCTGTATGCTATGGGGATAACAATAGGGCTGTTTTAAAAATTAAGTGTTATTATAGAATAGTGCCTTTTGCTGTTGTTTACTACTCTTTCTAACTGATAAAAAGTCAGTTGTCCCGGAAAATCAGGTTTTCCAGGACAACTGCAGGTAGCAAGGGAGTACAGAGCCGGTGATCTTGTCCACTGCTTGTTTACTTGACCTCCTGTGGAGCACGCAGAGACCCAGAACTTTAATTATCCTCCCCACCCCAGGGAAGGTGTGGGGTGTAAATATAGCTCTCCTCCTTTGTTTTTGCTCTTCTGGCAAGTACCTTAAGTTTCTGTGGCATTTTTTTGTTTTTAATCATGTTCTAGAAGGCATCTTGTGCACTTGAAATAAGCAGTTTCATTTGGAAGTAAAGATGAATGGGGGAATAAGTATGGGAAGCTGGACAATTCATTTTTTCTGAGTTAGGTCTTCAGACCGTGACTTAATGCTTTTGAGGTGTTGTGAGTTACCAGAATACCAGATACACCTGTATTCAGCCAACAGGTTTTGGTACTCTGCCATTTTGTGTTATCCGGTACCACTTTATTCCATCATTTGTGCTTATAACAGATGATTACTTTTAAGCCAGTAAAGTAAGAGAAGTGCTATTTTGGGCCTAGTTGACTTAGTTGATGTGCTCAGTCTCGAATTGTATTCTGTATTGCTACAGAATAAAAAGGGTGATGACTCTTAAAGTGCACCCTTAGTTCATTAATAGGCAACATCACTCTTTTTTTTTTTTTATAAGATGTTGAGGGTAGGAGATTATTCATTCATTAATTTATTTTTGCTGTGTTGGGTCTTCGTTTCTGTGCGAGGGCTTTTTCTAGTGGCAAGCGGGGGCCTCTCACTATCACGGCCTCTCTTGTTGCGGAGCACAGGCTCCAGACGCGCAGGCTCAGTAGTTGTGGCTCACAGGCCCCGTTGCTCTGCGGCATGTGGGATCCTCCCAGACCAGGGCTCGAACCCGTGTCCCCTGCATTAGCAGGCAGACTCTCAACCACTGCGCCACCAGGGAAGCCCCAACATCACTCTTTTTAAAATGATATAATTGAGATAGGAAAGATCTAGGCTGCCTTGGAGAAGAAGCAAATCTCACCCATAACATTTTATTCCCAAATTGAAACATAGAGTAGGTAGGGTAGAAGTCAAAGTAAAATCTTCTGTTGATGGGAAAAAAGAAAGCTAATGAAAAATATTATTTCTTTCCTTATGGAAACAGCACTGTGAGTGAAGAAATCCCTCTAACATGTTTCAGCAACAAACATGTAAATTAAAATCGTGAGATGTTATGACCCTGGTGTCAGGACAGGAATAACACTGTTTTGTAGGCTCACTGGGTCATGTAGTGTTTTCCATGTGTTTCTAGTTGTGTCTGGGGCCATATGACAAGAATATTGGGATATATTTTATATAATAAAAGATTTTATTGTAATTGTTGCCATCTGTTCATTTGTGAGTGGTTTTGGGGTTTTTTTTTTTTAATAGGGGAGTTGCTGGAAGCCATCAAACATGACTTTGGTTCCTTCAAGAACTTTAAGGAGAAGTTGACCGCCGTATCTGTTGGTGTCCAAGGCTCAGGCTGGGGCTGGCTCGGTTTCAGTAAGGAACAGGGACGCTTACAGATTGCTGCTTGTTCTAACCAGGATCCCCTGCAAGGGACAACAGGTTAGGCTTAAGAATTATTACACATTTATTCGGGAGAGATGGTTCACTATAAAGCATTTACTGTGAAATACGGAAGACAGCAGTGTTTAAACCTACCCTGAGCACGTACTAAATTGAACAGATCTTAGTAGATGATACCCAGAGTCTTGTGGGAGCAAAAATCTTTCCAAGTCCTTGATATTTTATAAAATGAGCACGTGTAGTTTTACAGATATGTTAACAAAACATGTTTTAAACATAAACTCTGCTTCATTTGACACAGAATTCGTATCAGCCTACATAATAATTATATGCACTAGAATAAAAAACTAAAATTAGATAAACAACATGAAGGAGGAAAAGACACATAGTCTGAGTCTGACTTCAGAGCTTGGACTCTCAACTCCTCTGCTGAGCACCTGTGGTCAAACTGCGACCAGAGCTCAGGTTTCCAGACATCTACCTTCCTGAGGATTTTTTGGCGTAGGAAAAGATTGGGCTTAGAAGCTGCAGGCTGGGTTCACCAAATCCTTTTTTATGTTGAGCCAGATGGAAGCAGAAGCTCTTTAGGAAATAGTCATAAGGATCCAGCAGTTTGCTGGAACTTTGATGTGAGGTGATACCTTAGCATCAATCAGCAGTAGGTCTCAGCCATGTTTTCTACCTCTACACATGTCCGGAGACTTGCTTACGTGACTCACTAACCTGGATATGTTCAGATTAGCCAGAATCTAAACAGCTCTTTAGGGAAAGTGAGATGCCACAGAATTTGGAAAAGCAACCAAAGGTGTGTGAGCCCTGAGTGCTCTAAGAGCCAGGTACCTGACCGAGGAGGCTGTGATTGGCAGGTCAGTCCTAGCAACACCTTCTTCTCTCCTGCTTGAAGAAAGCCCATTGGAATAAAGATAAATGAAAGTTATGGTGATTTATCTAGGGGGAAAATCATGTATAAATTTTGTTCCCTTAACTATAAGTTATTAGTGACGCACCTCACAGTTGATTTAGACATGCTGGTCGGTGCTTGTTTTCCTAGAGGAGCGCTTTCAGTTGGAGAGGTTTCTTAAATGAATGTTTTATAGATTTAACTACTTCTTCACACACTTTTCAGAAACTAAATAATGTATGTTTTTCTTAAGCCTTACTCAGTTTTCCTTGTTAACTTAATTTTTATTATGTCTCATAAACGCTCTTTTATTTATTTATTTGCAGTAGAGTTGCTTTACAGTGTTGTGTTAATTTCTGCTCTACAGCAGAGTGACTCAGCTATACATGTGTATAATCGTAAACGCTTTGTATTCTCTGTGACTAACATCAGCCCAGGGGAGCAGAGCAGGTTTTCCATAGACTCCCCCAAATGCTCAACACCTTTGGAAGGTCCTCAGCCACACCCACAAAGAGAACACACCCTTCCTGAGACCCCTAGTGAGGACCACTGAGAATTGGCTCTTGGATAAATCTGTTGATATTTTAAGAATAGCAGTTAAAATACTGTGGTTAGTTGATTTTTCCAAGTCTGTTTTAATTATTTTTACTAGTTATCACATTTTCTTCCAAAGAGTAAAGTTTAAAATCTTTTTCTAGGATATTTATTCTTATGCAAATTTCCTATTTACGTAAGAAACTGAAAAATGGATGAGAATGTTGTAAAGGGTAGTTTTGTGTGCATAGGAGAATTAAAGTTTAAAGCGAGAAGATGCAGTGTTGTAGAGTGAAATTCATAGCTTTTGTTTCTTTCCCTTCTTTCCAATAGGTCTTATTCCACTGCTGGGAATTGATGTGTGGGAGCATGCTTATTACCTTCAGTATAAAAATGTCAGGCCTGATTATCTGAAAGCCATTTGGAATGTAATCAGCTGGGAGAATGTAGCTGCGAGATACACGGCCTGCAAAAAGTGAAACGTCAGCCTTACCCTGAGTGCATCAGGCTCTTTATGACTATGTTTGTAGTAGTGCAGAGAACCACGCATACCAGTAAGCTGCTCCACTGTAGTGTTTCTGAGTGTGGCTTATTCAAATAGTTGATAAATATAATTTACTGCTGTGAATAATCTCTTTTAAAAGCTTGTTATTAGGCAACTGTTTGAAAATGTTAAATGCTTTGTATAATTTAATCTTTTGATTGAACATTTTCTTCAGAGAGCTACAATAGTTAGGAGATTATAATTTTCATCATAAAACCATGAAGGATGTTTCATCCCTATACTGTTGGGGTGTCTAAGGAAGCCTTTCTAATCCTGTTCTATTGCAGTTACAGAAAATCTGGTCTTTTGCCCCATTTGTTTAATAATAAAATATTAAATTTATTTCCCAAGGGAAATATTCAGTTTTCTATTGAAAATTGCTCTTTTTGTAGGTAATCCTCTGTCCAGTATTACTTCGGGTGGGCATCACCCAGTGGTCTTTAGTTACTTATGATCACAGGTTCTGCAGGGTTAACACTAACCATTTTGTCATTAAAAATATATATAACTTGATTGCTAATTGCGAATTGCTTTATTATGAGAAGGAAATAGTAGTGCCTCTGAATTTTTCTGTGGACAGAAAAAGACTTTTGTGAAATTTTGTCCTCAAACATAGAAATGTGTGTTGTCTAAGTGCTCAAAGTGGACAAATTAGGGCCTAGTTAATAAAGTCAATGATAGGGAAGGGCCACAAATCTGCCAGCCAGACGCTTGCCCCTCTTCTTTTGGGCCTGCTCGTGAAGCATCCCTCTCAAGAGAACCGGACCTGGGTCAGGGCCTGCGTTGCCAAGTAATGAAAGACACGTTGGTTTCAGGATGCAGTCAGGAGCACGCCTCTATGAGGAACATTTGTTTTCAAAGATTTGTTTTTGAGTTATTTCATCCATTTTGATGTTTTTTGTTTCTTCTAGAAAATGTACAATCGCTATAGAAGCTTTATATTGTTTTATTGGTTTTTCCAATAAAGGGAAAACCGTATCCCTAATAGAGTGACAGGGCAGTCAAGTTCCATTCCTGTTGGGTTTTTGCGAATGGAGCTGTTCAGTGCAGCAGGGTCCTTTCTGTACTTGGCTTCACAGTGTCGGGTGTTCCGTGTTCTTCATCATCTTCTCTCCTTTTTTATCAACTGGACATTTCCTAATATACTTTACAGTTCTGTCACTGAAGATTTCATTTGTTTCTAATCTGACGATTACAGGTAATGCTATTCTGATACCCCACACAGGTTTTACCTTCTATTGGAATATTTTCTCTATGTAGGTTTTTTCTTAAACCTATTTTAGTAACAGGGTGTTTTCTCAAGTTTATTTTTTCATTTAAAAAAATTTCCCCCTAACTTTATTATCCTATTTTTTTTTCATGGAAAAATGGAGTGACTTAGCAGTTTCAATATTAAAGACTGAAGTTTTAAAAAAAATTTAAATTCAAGGCACATTTCTTTTAGAATTCAATTAGAAAAGTATTTAGGCTTTCTGAATTGTCGACAGCGTTGATGAGACTAGTGTTAACTGTGTATGTGTGTGTGCTTGTGGATTGAAAACACTTCAGAGACTATGATTGCCATCCTTTCTATACCACAGTAAAATGGCTTTAATGGGGCACAACTGAGAGCCGTGTGACTGCTACTTACATATACCCTATACACACATATATATGCCTGTGTATATAAACAAGGCAGCTGTGTGACCGCTGCTTACGTATATCCTATACACACATATATATATGCCTATATATTATAAACAAGGCAGTGAACTCTGTAAACAGACCATTGAGAAAATAGGACCTTTTTGAAAGATGGGCTTTTGAATACAAATAGTCTTCTAGATCATGAACTAACAAAGATATGCAGAGACTACTGACTTATATAAAGCTTTTGGACTCTCATTAAGCTTTAAGATAAAAAAAAAAATCAATGTTGAAATTTCTATGGGGCTCTATTTTTGCTTTGATTGTATCATGTGAGAACAAGGGAAAGCATACTGTCCTCCACTGCACTTTTGGATTTTAAGAGACTAAGATAACATACAGAGTATAGATTTTAATCACCCAGCAGAAAATGAGACTCTATAAGATTCTGTTTAGCCCTGTTTTTCATAATAGAAAAGAAACAGAAAAGGTAAAACAACCGTTTCTTCTGGAAAGAGCAAGTACTGTTCACCCAGGAAGGATTTTTGTGACTGAATCAGCAGTGCCTGCTGTAGTCATAGACGTGCTTCAAAAATTGTAGCATGATTGGTGCTGCAGGGGAACAGGATGCAGAACAAATACTGTCTGTGAAATAGTATCTGCTGCTCGAACTGTTGTGTAATAATTAAACTTTGATATTGAGAAGTTACAACTTTATTACACACCTCAGGGTCATGATTCTACAATGAGATTTGAATTTTTGTGGAGTGCCTTTAAAAAGTAACATCAAAATCATAAAATTAAGATTGATGTGTGTTGTCAGTCATATCTAAAACTAGGTATAAATACAAATTTTGTTTCCTGTTTTAATTTCAGGGGAACTACTGTTTGGGAAAGCTGTTCGGTCACTAAATTACTGTCTCTCTTTTTCAGTCACACCCTAATGATCCCAGCAAGCTAATGCCCTCTGTTCTAAGGTACGCATGGTACATACTAAAAATCCTGTAAGGTCCTGGAGCGTTTTCACTTACTTATTCATTAAAGAAGCATTTATTTTCATATTGTAAGCGTGAAGCTTTTTGATTATTAATAAAAGAATCTGTTAACCATCAAAGGAGGTCTGTATTAAGTGTGTGTGTCAAAAACATTTATAATCTTGCAATGCTTTATCATTTTTACTGTAGGAAAGGAATACTAAATAATAGGTAGTTGAAATTTTACTCTAAAAACCCAGAAGGCTTACGAATTCTACCTCTGGGAGGAATTCTTTTGTGCGTGGTTCTCATGACTGTGGCTCCACCTTCTGGAGACTCTCATTTGGAGGGTCTCCATGGTTCATCTAGCGGAGGTGATGGGCAGTTTCCTCTACTTGGAGAATGCATAGCTTTCAAGGCCTGATTTCTACCAGTACAAGTTTGAGAGGTCTGAAGGTTATTTAAAAACTCAAACAGCGAAAAAGTTTTTTAGTCTGATTCCATCGTTTCTTTGGCAATACATTGGCCTTAAAAACTTTGTGGGTTTCTAACCCATTTGCAGCCAGTTTTATGTGCCAATATCCACAATAAACATCCACAATGAAAATTTTTTACTAGATATCCTAGATGTAAGTTTTTTTCTAACATCTTTATTGGAGTATAATTGCTTTACAGTGGTGTGTTAGTTTCTGCTTTATAACAAAGTGAATCAGCTATACATATACATATATCCCCATATCTCCTCCCTCTTGTGTCTCCCTCCCACCCTCCCTATCCCCCCTCTAGGTGGTCACAAAGCACCGAGCTGATCTCCCTGTGCAATGTGGCTGCTTCCCACTAGCTATCTGTTTTACGTTTGGTAGTGTATATATAAGTCCATGCCACTCTCTCGCTTCATCCCAGCTTACCCTTCCCCCTACCCGTGTCCTTAAGTCCATTCTCTACGTCTGTGTCTTTATTCCTGTCCTGCCCCTAGGTTCTTCAGAACCATTTTTTTTTTTTAAGATTTCGTATATATGTGTTAGCATATGGTATTTGTTTTTCTCTTTCTGACTTTCTTCACTCTATGACAGACTCTAGGTCCATCCACGTAGATGTGAGTAATTTTTATCCTTGCTTCCTTACCCCGTCAGCGTAAGAGCAGCTACCTTGAGCTAAAGGTAGTTAAAACAATAAGCTCGTGGGGGAAGCCCACGTCCTTCATCTTTGCTTTGGGGCTGAGACTTGAGCATTTGCTCAAAGCCTTTTTCAGTCTTAACATCTTTTACTGTTTGGGATTTAGAAGTAGTCAGCTTTCCCAGGCTTTCAGGACCCAAATTTCTGAACTGTATTTCCTTTCATTTCTGCTTGCAGACCGGCCAGTTCTTTCCTGAAGGCACCAATGACATCTTGCTAAAGGGGGAGATAAAGCCAACACACAGGGTCAGTCTGGTTCTTCTCGAACATTCTAGAGCTGCAGTGGCTGTGCCTTTCACGTTACCGCAGGAAGCAGGTTTACCGCATGATCTGCCACTGGGAAACACGGCTTTCCAACTTTTCAGCTCCCGATACCAATTTTCTCACTGGCCACTAAGCCAATGCCAGTGGTTTGAATTTATTTATTTATTTATTTTTCGGTACGCGGGCCTCCCACTGCCGTGCCCCCCAACCCCCCGTTGCGGAGCACAGGCTCTGGACGCGCAGGCCCAGCGGCCATGGCTCACGGGCCCAGCCGCTCTGCTGCACGTGGGATCCTCCCGGACCGGGGCACGAACCCGCGTCCCCTGCATCGGCAGGCGGACTCTCAACCACTGTGCCACCAGGGAAGCCCTGAATTTTTTTTTTTTTTTTTGGCTGGGACTACCCACTTCAAGGTCCTAGTATTTGAATTAATTTGGGTAACAAACAAACTGCTGCTTTGACAACAAACTCCAAATATATAATGGCTCAAATACAATAGATTTTTTTCACTCAGGAAGGTGTATACGTGTTTCTGGTTGGCGCCGGAGCTTTCCTCCTCGCAGTGATTCGGGGGTCCAGGCTCTTTAGCTTTTACTGCTTTGCCGTCCCAGTAAGTGCCGTCTGAGGAGCTCATGTCACCGTCATTGAGCCTGTGGAGTGCAAACCAGCATGCGGGTCACGTGTATGAAGTTTTATGGGCCAGGCCTGGAGGTGACGCCTGTGTGTCTGCTGTTTTACTGGTGACCACAGTGCACCTAAACACAAGGAAGGCTGGGAAGAGAGCTTAGCTCTGCTCCTGTGCCCAGAAAGGACAAGAAACAGCCAGTCTCTCTACCGCTCCGGGATTCTGAGCAATCTGTTTGACCTCTCTGTGCCTCAGCTTCTCAGCTGACCATAACGGGTTTCTGTGAGTTTACGGGGTCTGGCATGAAGTGAGCACTGTTAAGTATAGCTATCATAGAAGTTGTTTTACATGGCTTCTCAATTTTTATCTTGTCTGATTCAGCCACCCTGCAGGGAAGGCAGAGGGGATACAGACTCAGGGACAGATTCGTACCTGGGACTCTAGCGGCCTGTTCTGGGGTCCTCTACCTGCTTTAGTGTGCTTTCCACAACAGTGCGTTATATTCTGAAAGAATACCTTGATGTGTACGTTCTAAGTCGGGGCCGGGGGAAGTGTCTTCATTTAGGAAAAAGCTGAAATACCCAGATCTGTTAAAGCAATTCCACCAATGTTTTGATTTACTTCTCCATCTACATGTTTTAATTACACCCTTTCATTTCCTCCCCAGTACCAAAACATAAAACTGCTCACAAAGCAATTTTTTCCTAAAAAGCCTATTTTTATTTGGTTAAGCCTTTCTGTGAGAATGCCTGGGAGAAGCCAAAAGTGAGATTCCCCCCATCCCCTACCCCAAAAAAACAAACAAACAAACAAAAATCAGATGGGAAAGGGTGTGTGGCTTTAATTTCTAATTTTGGCCTCTCACTGTTGTGGCCTCTCCCGTTGCGGAGCACGGGCTCCAGACGCGCAGGACGCGCAGGCTCAGCGGCCATGCCTCACGGGCCCAGCTGCTCCGCGGCATGTGGGATCTTCCCAGACCGGGGCACGAACCCGTGTCCCTTGCATCGGCAGGCGGACTCTCAACCACTGCGCCACCAGGGAAGCTCCCCCATTTCTTCTTTTTCCTAGAAAATTCATCTTCTCCAAGTTTGCTGGGTTGGGGAGTGAAAAATTTTGTGTCTATTGTACCCCTTGAATGTATCCCTTCCTCTTAAACTCCCCATTCGCCCAGGACACATCTGAAACCCAGAGAGCCATCTGTCATCTGCTCTGAGTCTCAGATTTAATTCTAACGCAGGCCTCAAGGTTAAAGGGCCTGTTTGCCTCGGTCTCCAACAGCCTTTAAAAGTCAATCCCCATAAAAAGCTTTATTCTTACCCTGTCCAGAGGAAGCCTCAGGATTTTTTTCTTTTACCCTAAATATATTTGCTCTACACCAGTAGGTGGCAGTATTTCTATGCTTTTCTCCCCTCCATGCTCTGCTATAAACAGGACTTATGGGAAAGCAGAGTGGGTTGGAACGGTATTAAGGGTTCCCCTCCCCACCCCAAAGGAGCCCATTACCTTGTTAGTTTTGTTCATTTGAGAACAGATAATCTTTCACTTTTTAAAGTTTTAAACTTTAAAATTCTTTTTATTTTGAAACCATCTCAAATTTACCTAAAAGTTGCAATTATAGTACAAGGCCCTTAGCTTTTTCAGAATATTTTGAGTTAGTTGCTGTTGTGAGGCGCCAGCACCGCCGAGTACTTTGTGTTTCCTGCAGACAAGGGCACCTCCTCCATGCTCTAGACGGCCTTCAAAGTCAGACGTTGGCAATTGTGCGTCACTATCGCGTAACCCTCAGATACCGTTCAAGTTTCACTTCTTGTTCCGGTGATGCCCTCTACGGCAGACGGACCCAGTCCAGAATGACCACTGCATTGAGTAATCATGTTCCCTCCCTTAGAAGCTGCCACGGTGTAGTTAGAAGTTCCCTGCATCACAGAGCCTGTGGAAGTGGTGATGCAGGGAAGAACACTCCTTTCTTTGTTCGTGAATCTGATCCATATGGATAGAGTATTTAGCCTACATGCAGAGTCCTGTAGAGGCTCCAAACAGGAAGCCTCTAAATTAGCCAGCAGCGAGTTTTTAAGGTATGCCGATTTCAATCAGTTAGCAGTTCTCTTTCTTACTCACAACAAAATAATTCCCTTTAGGCAAGAGCTCAGCCTTCATTTTCCTTTTTTTTTCCCAAATCCTTTGTTCTGATTTATTTAGGTTACCGGGATGCCATATTCAGTTTTCAGACATTTTCACCAACTGCAGTTGAGGACAACCGTGCGTGGGTGTCAACCATGATGTTGCTTTTCGATTTGACTCCCTCCACTTCCTGCCAAGGAGTTTCTTTCTACGAGAAGGTAATCAGATTTGTGCAGGTTCTATGTCTCAGTTCCCTCCATCTATTTCTCTTGGGAAAATCCACTATTCTCTAAGATTTAGTGTAATGGTGCCTTCTTTTGACACCTTAGGCCAAATTGGTCATTCCCCTGCCCTCTATCTGCCCCTCTCTCGGTCCTGGTACTTGCTGGTCTATATTGTAACAATTTGCTTCTAGATCTCTAATCTCCACAAGGCTTGGGGTTTATCCAGGGTGGCAATCGGTCTCTATTCATTTTGTATCACTAATGCCTACGACAGGGCTTGACATCTAGCAATGGTCAACTTCAACCGCTCTTTCCTTTAGATATTTCTTCTCATATTTTAGTCTAACATTTTTCTCAACTTAGATGTCACATGTTTTTAGTTGTGGAAAGTGGAATAGAAAGCATTATCCCATAGGCTGATGACATGGTTTTATTATCAATAACTAGGAGCTGTCTTAATAGACATCTAATTATTGTCAGAGAACATAAGATAGTCTCTTTGAAAATCTAAACTGTTATTTTATTTTTTTTAATTTTATTTTAAATTTAATTAATTTATTTATTTTGGGTGCGCTGGGTCGTAGTTGCAGCAGGCAGGCTTCTTAGTTGCAGCTCACGAACTCTTAGTTGTGGCATGCATGTGGGATCTAGTTCCCTGACCAGGGATTGAACCCAGGCCCCCTGCATCGGGAGCGCAGAGTCTTAACCACTGTGTCACCAGGGAAGTCCCTAAACTGTCATTTTCAAGGCTTGTTGCTAGCGACTCTACATAGCTCAATTGCTTTAAACTTCTTGAAAGTTAAAATGTTTCAAGACATTTCTGGCTCTTTACTAAGATTTTAAAAAATGGCTACAAACAGTGTTTGGTAAGATTCATTAAAGACACTTGCCTGGTGAGAATTATCGCGGGTATTCACGGCCTACGACTTGACTTTAAGGGTCCATTAGTCTGCAGGCTGAAGTAGACCTAGCACTGCCCTCTGGGGAAGACCATGCCTCCTGCTGCCTCTAGGGCTGCCTCCTTGTAGAGTGAACGGCCTTCTGCTTGTGCACATTGTAGTTTATTCTCTAAACCTATCCCCCCACAAGCCAACTGACAAAGTGAAGGGGTGTGGACCTGCCTGTACTTTGTAATATATAATCTGCACTTCAGATAGTTCTCAGAGTAAAACCCCAAACTCTCTGCTGACCAATATTTGTAAAAACCAAGAAGTAATATTTATAGGAGTTTGTCTGAAGCATAATGCTCGGTGCCTCCCCTGGAAATCCTTCGTAAGTGGAAGGTTTTGCACTCTCACTGTCATTCTCATCTGCTTCCTCCTTGTTATTATTGCCATAAAGGTGGCGCAATGCCCCTGTTCCCTAGGTTCTGCTAGCTCCCCTAGCAGTCATTCTTGGACTGGGCGGCCCGCTGATGTGCTATCCACACACACCGCATTCGTTGGGTGTTTTGTAGAGCTCCGTTTCCTAAATGGGCGAGCCGTATAAGACAGTGGTTGAGAGCTTGCCCTTCGGAGACAGGTGTTCCCGATTTGAATCCTTGCTCTAATCCTGGTCATTCCCCTTGCCGCCTGTGTGACCGCTGGCAAGTTACCTGATCTCTCTAAGTCTCCGCTTCCCCTTCTGCAGCACAGGGTGAGAATACCCTTGACAGGGTGTCGGCACCAATTAAACAAATAATTCATGCGTAGCATTTAGCTCAGTGCCTGAGCCCTAGTAAGTACTCGATATATTTTCAAAAACTATTTTAACATAGTTATTAACTGCACATTGGTGTGCCGTCATTGGCCCACACGGGGGTAACATTAAAAGACAGAGGTCCCCTGTGGTGTTGCAGTCGAGATTTGCGGGGGGAGCGGATATCCAGGGGAAGATCACTCCCCGAAAGCCTTGGGGTCGGGTGGGCTCCTGGTGGCTTCCAGGAATAGCCAGGAGACCAGCGTGGCTGGAGAGCGAGGGGCTGGGGGCTGGGGGCTGGGGGAGTAGTTCACTTAGGCCTGTGGCCTCTGGAAGGATACTGGCTTTCACTCTTCATGAGATGGGAGCCGATGGAGAGCGTGGGTGTGGAAGATGCTGTTCATTGCATCGCACAGTTTTCTCCTCCTCCTTTCCTTCTTCCTTCCTTCCTTCCTTCCTTCTTTCTTTCTTTCTCCCTCCCTCCCTCCCTCTTTCTTTCTCTCTCTCTTCCTTCCTCCCTCCCTCCCTTCCTTCCTTCTTTCCTTCCTTCCCTCTTTCTCTCTGTTTCTTTTTCTTTCTCCCTCCCTCCCTCTCTCTCCCTCCTTCTTTCTCTCTTCCTTCCTCCCTTCCTTCCTTCCTTTCTTTCTTTCTCTCTCTCTCCTTCCCTCCCTCCCTCTTTCTTTCTTTTTTCTTTTAAATAAATTTATTTATTTATATTTTTGGCTGCGTTTTGTGTCTTCATTGCTGCACGCGGGCTTTCTCTAGTTGTGGCGAGTGGGGGCTACTCTTCGTTGCGGTGCGCGGGCTTGTCATTGCGGTGGCTTCTCTTGTTGCGGAGCACGGGCTCTAGGCATTTGGGCTTCACTAGTTGTGGCATGTGGGCTCAGTAGTTGTGGCTCACAGGCTCTAGAACGCAGGCTCAGTAGTTGTGGCGCAAGGGCTTAGTTGCTCTGTGGCATGTGGGATCTTCCCGGACCAGGGCTTGAACCCGTGTCCCCTGCATTGGCAGGCAGACTCCCAATCACTGTGCCACCAGGGAAGCCTCTTTCTTTCTTTCTTTCTCCCTTCCTTCCTTCCTTCTCCCTTTTCTCTCCTTCTCCTTCTCTTTCCTCTTCCTCCTCAATGGGAAACTTTTGTTCAAGTTGCAGTATCAGGTCAACTAAGTCCCTGGACAACTGGTGGGTCTTCAGAACAACTATGGAAGTGTGACTTGTGTGACTTTTCAGGTTGTGTTCTTTGTGTTGACAGCCAGAAATCTAGTCTACATCAACTTTCTGATCAGAGCAAAGACCCCTTTTTGGCAGTAGAATATCAGGTTGATGGCCTGTCTTGGTTATCTGTGCAACGTCCTCGCAGCAGTAGGTGACTTCAGAACTCATACCATAGTTGGTTATTACTTTGTAGGCTGCGTGATTGTGTGGTTACGAATGATTTTCTCCACTAGACCATAAGCTCCATGAAGGCAGAGGCCATGGTGCTGCTTTAAAATTCAGCACTGCATCTCCAGAACCCACTACACTGTCCTGTATACTTAATAAATAATGGTTGAATGAATGAATACATTAAATCAGTATGATAATTTTTATTTTCTTTACTGCTGTAATGCTGGAGCCAAACATTATGAAACCTTTGTTCAGAGAGCCATAAGCAATTATATTGTTGGATAAAAATCTATATATTTAAGAATACATTGCAAGACTGTATTTTCTGCCAGCAAATGTGGGCCAGGGGTCCCAGCTTTGGTCATGATTTAGCAATTAGCTAAATTGGTCACAATTTAGCAAATGTCCCTGCTCTGCCAATCTGTTGGAAAGGCAGATAAGAAGGTTTCAGAGGAATGGTAAGATTTGATAAGAAAACCCATTTTTCTGTGTGTAAATAAAAGAATTCAGGAGACTCAGTTAAGTTTTTTATTTTTTTTTTTGTGGTACGTGGGCCTCTCACTGTTTTGGCCCCTCCTGTTGCGGAGCACAGAGTCCAGACGCGCAGGCTCAGCAGCCATGGCTCACATGCCCAGCTGCTCCGCGGCATGTGGGATCTTCCTGGACCGGGGCATGAACCCGTGTCCCCTGCATCGGCAGGCAAACTCTCAACCACTGCGCCACCAGGGAAGCCCTCAGTTAAGTTTTTTTATATTAAAAATTTTTTATATTTAATATGAATATGTAAAAATATAAACCTATATAGAAATCTCATTTTTTGCAGATCTTATACAACTATAAAATCAAATAAATGTATCATTTAGTGCCAACACAATTATGAAGCCAATGCCATTCCAATGGACAGCATCAGTGAACCTGGGTCACGCCTCCCCTTGTGAACATCTCACTGCCTGCTCCCTGCTCCTGTCTTTCGCTTGGCAGGTTCCACATCATTCTCTGAGTTAATCCAATTCCCTGAGTGTCGCCCAACACGCTCCTTTTCTCAAAATATTGTAAAATATATATTCCTTCTGCCATCTGCAATGCAATTTACCTTTTACCTTTACTGGCTTAAAAATGCCTTTTTGGTGGCTTTCCTGGTGGCGCAGTGGTTGAGAGTCTGCCCGCCGATGCAGGGGACACGGGTTCGTGCCCCGGTCCAGGAAGATCCCACATGCCGCGGAGCGGCTGGGCCCGTGAGCCATGGCTGCTGAGCCTGCACGTCCAGAGCCTGTGCTCCGCAGCGGGAGAGGCCACGACAGTGAGAGGCCCGCGTACCGCAAAAAAAAAGGCTTTTTTATCTCTTAAGTCCATTTCTGCTAAGCTCACCAAACGGTAAGTTCTGTTACCCGTTGACCGTGTGATCAATAAACATTATGGCAAATAAAATCATCTTGCATCCTCAGACATAAAGCAGACATCCCAATAGCCCAGAAAGCGCTTACATTAAAATTTTTTGCATTACTACTGAAATGAAAAAATTTTTACTAATTGTATAGAAAAACTTGAGCGTATCCAAAAATGTATCAGAGGACAGTAACTTAAAAACATTAGGCTAAATAGTTATTTACTGCCTGTTTATTTAGACCCCAAAATCGATTTGGTATGTTTTCTTTTTCGGTGTGTTGGAAGAGGTGGTGTGTGTGTGTGTGTGTGTGTGTGTGAGAGAGAGAGAGAGAGAGAGAGAGATGGAGATTGAGAGAGAGAGAGAGAGAGAGAGAGAGAGAGAGAGAAGAGTTACTCGTTAAGCATTGGGTTGGTTGACTAAAATGTTCATTCGGGTTTTCCAGTAAGATGTTTCGGAAAAACCGGAACGAACTTTTTGGCCAACCCAATATAATTGTTTAAGCTGGTCTTTAAATTTTGATGGGTACATAATCTCTTATAGAGATCTTTGAGGAGAATCAGGCAGAATGTTTGCCTCTGGTTATTTTCAAGATTTTTAACATTAAGTTGGAATTCTTGAGATGAAAGTTACTATGTAAAATAAATAAATAGTTGAGAATGCATGTCCTGGGCAAATGCCCGGACTATTGTTTTTTATTTTCCACTTAAGTCAAATATTTAAAAATTTTGTTTGGAGATGGTGTTTATCATCTTGATATATTCTAGACTATTCATCAGATAGTTTTGTTTGGAGATGGT
>NW_020837947.1:7903279-8021307 GCF_003676395.1 Aethalodelphis obliquidens
ACTATTCATCAGATAGTTTTGTTTGGAGATGGTGTTTATCATTTTGACATATTCTAGACTATTCATCAGATAGTTTATCTAAAACTTATTGGTGTTTATTTAGATTATAATAAACAGGTTAGTTATCTGTTTTTTGGTCTTTTGTAATAGTCATGAAGCAGACTTCAGTTACAGTGTCAAGTTAACTTTTTTCTTGACTTTACACAAACATTTTCTGAAGGGTTCTGTGAATTCTTCAAAAATACAATATACACTTTACTACTGCCAGAGACTGTGTGTCTTAAATTTGAGTATTTGAACTCTCACATCTGTGAACATTTGAAATGCATTTATGTTTCAAAATCAGATTTTGAAATTAACATGGAATCTGTATCTTGAAAATGTATGAGAGTCTCAATATTTAAATGCCCATGTTAACAAAAAGTGTAGGGACTTCAAATTCAATTTTGTGTTTTATTTTCTAGTTCTATTTATAGAGCAATTCTAGTGGTTTACAAATAAAATATGTTAGCTTTTAAGTAGCAAAATACACAGATGTTAAAATTTGGTTTTTAAATTTAATTCTGACTTTGATAAAGAGCAAAGCTGTATTACAGAAAGACCATGAAATAGAGAACTTAAAATGTGAAATCTTATTTCATATTCCAAATCCATGACTACTTGGAAACACCCATTTTTATTTGATTACTTTTAGTTTTCAACCAGATGTTTGGTGTTATGTATGCCTGGCTATAGTGCAGCATAGCTAATAGGCCTATTTACTTATATGGAGTGTTTGCCATTGTGATATCCTCAGTGTAATGCCTGTTTATCGCAAGTTTTGCTCATTATTTTTTATTAGGTCCTAATGGTTATTACAATGGCCTTTAAAATCTTATCCTAAACCTTAACCCCAAAGCATTTAAGTTTCATTGCCACAGGGAGATACTGTTAAAGTAATTTTGGTAAAGTGTCATCATTCCCCAAACAGGGATTTTTTTCCTTCTAGTTAAGATTATGGTAAGTAGGCTGTGTGTGTGTACTTGCAGTTATACAATGTTTATTGTGAATATCACTATTTAATTTGTTGACATATTGTAGAGTACAAAAATATAAGCTCAAAATGTTATGTTATTTGGGAGGGATCAAGATGGAGGAGTAGGAAGACCCTGAGCTCACCTCCTGCCATGAACACATCAAAACTGCAGCTACAGGACTTCACTGGTGGCGCAGTGGTTAAGAATCAGCCTGCTAATGCAGGGGACATGGGTTCGAGCCCTGGTCCGGGAAGATCCCACATGCCGCAGAGCAACTAAGCCTGTGTACCACAACTACTGAGCCTGCGCTCTAGAGCCCACGAGCCACAGCTACTGAAGCCCGTGCACCTAGAGCCTATGCTCTGCAAGAGAAACCACTGCAATGAGAAGCCCGCACACCGCAACGAAGAGTAGCCCATGCTCACTGCAACTAGAGAAAGCCTGTGTGCAGCAACAAAGACCCAATGCAGCCAAAAATAAAATATAAATAAATAAATAAACCCCCCAAACACAGCTACATATTGAGCTACTCTTGCTGAGAATCACCTGAAGACTAGCAGATGGCTTTTCTACAACCAAGGCTGTAAAGAAAGAACCACATGGAGTCTGGTAGGAGGGGAGGAGAAGCAGTCTATTCAGGACCCACACCCCTAGTGGGTGACCCAGAAGAGGAGGGGGATATCACAGGCTCGGGGATCCTCCCTAAGGAGTGAGGAGCTCGAACCTCTAGTCAGCTTGGAGACCTGGAGCCAGCTCAGAAGTGTGGCTTCAACCCCTCAGGACCCCAAGCATGCCCCCAACCCAGGTGGAGACTGCCATCACACCAGGGAGAAGCCCAACTCCATTAGGGCTCCTGCTCTAGCCCCTTGGGCCCCAGCCCCACCCTGCAATAGGAGAAGCCCAGGCTCACACCTGGCTCCAGTTCTAGCCCCTCCAACTCCAGCCTTACCTCCCACCAACGTGGAGGCTGGCAGCACACGCAGGGAGAAGATGTAGCCTGTGCTCATTTCAGCTCCAGCACTCCCATCAAAGCCACTGGGCACACATAGACTCCATACAGATGCTCCCACACAAGGACACACCTTTCAAACCAGGATATGTAACTGTTTCGCCTAATTTCATAGAGACGAACATAGAAAGTTAAACAAAATGAGAAGAGGGAAGGTTATATTTCAAACAAGACTATGTTTCAAACAGTCAGAGCTGAAGAATATAATAACTGAAATGAAAAATACATTAGAAGGGATTAACACCAGATTAGGTGATACAGAAAAACACATAGTGACCTGCAAGATAGATTAGTGGAAATCACCCAATCAGAAAAGTAAAAAGAAAAACAAATTTAAAAAATGAGAATAGTTTAAGGGACCTCTGGGACAATATCAAGTGTACTAACATTTGCAGTATAGGCATCCCAGAAGGAGAAGAGAGAGTGAAAGACACAGAAAATGTATTTGATGAGATTATGGCTGTAAACTTCCCTAACCTGAAGAAGGAAACAGTTACTTAGGTCCAGAAAGCACACCAAATAAAATGAACCCGAAGAGACCCCTACCAAGATATATCATAATTAAAATGGCAAAAGTTAAAGGTACAGAGAAAATTTTGAAGGCAGCAAGAGAAAAACAAAGAGTCACATACCAGGGAACCCCCCCATAAGGCTATCAGCTGATTTCCCAGCAGAAACTTTGCAGGCCAGAAGGGAGTGGCATGATATGTTTAAAGTGCTGACAGGGAAAACCTACAACCTAAGATACTCTACCCAGTAAGATTATCATGCAGAATTGAAGGAGAGATAAAGAGTTTCCCAGACAAGCAAAAACGTAAAGAGTTCATCACCACTAAACTGACCTTACAAGAAATGTTAGAAGGTCTTCATCATGTGAAAAAGAAAAAACTCTAACAAGAAATAAGAAAAAAATAGAAAGGGAAAAAAATCTCACTGGTAAAGGCAAATATACAGTAAAGGTAGTGGATCAACCACTTAAATAAGTAAGTACGAAAGTTATAAGACAAACTTTGTAAAATCGATAACTACAATGAACATTGAAGGGTAGACATGAAAATGTAAAATATGACATCAAAAACACAAAATGTGAGGGAGGGAGCGTAAAAATGTCGATCTTTTAGAATGTGTTTGAACTTAAATGACTATCAGCTTAAAACAAGTAAATACAGTGTAGGTCAACATACATAAACTTCATGGTAAACACAAGTCAAAAATCTACAATAGATTCACAAGAATTAAAAAGAAAGGAGCCAAACATAACACTAAAGAAAATCATCAAACCACAAGGGAACAGACTAAAAGAAGAAGAAAAGAACAGGGAAGAACTACAAAAAAACAACCAGAAAACAAGTAGTAAAATGGCAATATTACATATCTATCAATAATTATTGTAAATGTCAATGAACTAAATGCTCCAATCAAAAGACATAGGGTGACCAGAAGGTAGACAGCAGAAGCAAGAAGAACTACAATCCTGCAGCCTGCGGAACAAAAACCACATTCACAGAAAGATAGACAAGATGAAAAGGCAGAGGGCTATGTACCAGATGAAGGAACAAGCTAAAACCCCAGAAAAACAACTAAATGAAGTGGAGATAGGAAACCTTCCAGAAAAAGAATTCAGAATAATGATAGTGAAGATGGTCCAGGACCTCAGAAAAAGAATGGAGGCAGAGATCGAGAAAATGCAAGAAATGTTTAGCAAAGACCTAGAAGAATTAAAGAACAAACAAACAGAGATGAACAATACAATAACTGAAATGAAAACTACACTAGAAGAAATCAATAGCAGAATAACTGAGGCAGAAGAATGGATAAGTGACCTGGAAGACAGAATGGTGGAATTCACTGCTGTGGAACAGAATAAAGAAAAAAGAATGAAGAGAAACGAAGACAGCCTAAGAGACCTCTGGGACAACATTAAACGCAACAACATTCGCATTATAGGGGTCTCAGAAGGAGAAGAGAGAGAGAAAGGGCCAGGGAAATATTTGAAGAGATTATAGTTGAAAACTTCTGTAACATGGGAAAGGAAATAGCCACCCAAGTCCAGGAAGCGCAGCGAGTCCCATACAGGATAAACCCAAGGAGAAACACACCGATACACATAGTAATCAAATTGGCAAAAATTAAAGACAAAGAAAAATTCTTGAAAGCAGCAATGGAAAAACGACAAATGACATACAACGGAGCTCCCATAAGGTTAACAGCTGATTTCTCAGCAGAAACTCTTCAAGCCAGAAGGGAGTGGCATGATATACTTAAAGTGATGAAAGGGAAGAACCTACAACCAAGATTACTCTACCCAGCAAGGATCTCATTCAGATTTGATGGAGAAATCAAAAGCTTTACAGACAAGCAAAAGCTAAGAGAAGTCAGCCCCACAAAACCAGCTCTACAACAAATGCTAAAGGAACTTCTCTAAGTGGGAAACACAAAAGAAGAAAAGGACCTACAAAAACAAACCCGAAACAATTAAGAAAATTGTCATAGGAACATACATATCGATAATTACCTTAAATGGGAATGGATTAAATGCTCCAACCAAAAGACACAGGCTTGCTGAATGGATACAAAAACAAGACCCATACATATGCTGTCTACATGAGACCCACTTCAGACCTAGGGACACATACAGACTGAAAGTGAGGGGATGGAAAAATATATCCTATGCAAATGGAAATCAAAAGAAAGCTGGAGTAGCAATACTCATATCAGATAAAATAGACTTTAAAATAAAGAATGTTACAAGAGACAAGGAAGGACACTACATAATGATCAAGGGATCAATCCAAGAAGAAGATGTAACAATTATAAATATATATGCACCCAACATAGGTGCATGCACCTCAATACATAAGGCGACTGCTAACAGCTATAAAAGAGGAAATCGACAGTAACACAATAATAGTGGGGAACTTTAACACCTTACTTACACCAATGGACAGATCATCCAAAATGAAAATAAATAAGGAAACAGAAGGTTTAAATGACACAATAGACCATATAGATTTAATAGATATTTATAGGACATTCCATTCAAAAACAGCAGATTACAGTTTCTTCTCAAGTGCACACGGAACCTTCTCCAGGATAGATCACAACTTGGGTCACAAATCAAGCCTCAGTAAATTTAAGAAAATTGAAATCATATCAAGCATCTTTTCTGACAACAATGCAATGAGATTAGAAATCAATTACAGGGAAAATAACGTAAAAAACACAAAAACATGGAGGCTAAACATACGTTACTAAATAGCCAAGAGATCACTGAAGAAATCAAAAAATACCTACAGACAAATGACAATGAAAACACGACGATCCAAAACCTATGGGATGCAGCAAAAGCAGTTCTAAGAGGGAAGTTTATAGCTATACAAGCCCACCTCAAGAAAGAAGAAAAAATCTCAAATAAACAATCTAACCTTACACCTAAAGGAACTAGAGAAAGAAGAACAAACAAAACCCAAAGTTAGCAGAAGGAAAGAAATCATAAAGATCAGAGCAGAAATAAATGAAATAGAAACAAAAAAAACAATAACAAAGATCAATAAAACTAAAAGCTGGTTCTTTGAGAAGATAAACAAAGTTGATAAACCATTAGCCAGACTCATCAACAAAAAGAGAGAGAGGACTCAAATCAATAAAATTAGAAATGAAAAAGGAGAAGTTACAACAGACACCACAGAAATACAAAGCATCCTAAGAGACTACTACAAGCAACTCTATGCCAATAAAATGGACAACCTGGAAGAAATGGACAAATTCTTAGAAAGCTGTAACCTTCCAAGACTGTATCAGGAAGAAATAGAGAATATGAACAGACCAATCACAAGTAATGAAATTGAAACTGTGATTAAAAATCTTCCAACAAACAAAAGCCCAGGACCAGATGGCTTCACAGGTGAATTCTATAAAACCTTTAGAGAAGAGCTAGCACCCATCCTTCTCAAATTCTTGCAAAAAATTGCAGAAGAAGGAAACTCCCAAACTCATTCTATGAGGCCACCATCACCCTGATACCAAAACCAGACAAAGATACTACAAAAAAAGAAAACTACCAACATCAGTCATGAATATAGATGCAAAAATCCTCAACAAACTACTAGCAAACAGAATCCAACAACACATTAAAAGGATCATACATCATGAGCAAGTGGGATTTATCCCAGGGATGCAAGGATTCTTCAATATACACAAATCAATCAATGTGATACACCATATTAACAAATTGAATAATAAAAACCATATGATCATCTCAATAGATGCAGAAAAAGCTTCTGACAAAATTCAACACCCATTTATGATTAAAAAAACTCTCCAAAAAGTGGGCATAGAGAGAACCTACCTCAACATAATGAAGGCCATCTGTGACAAACCCACAGCAGACATCATTCTCTCAACAGTGAAAAACTGAAAGCATTTCCTCTAAGATCAGGAAGAAGACAAGGATGTCCATTCTCTCCACTAATATTCAACATAGTTTTGGAAGTCCTAGCCACGGCAATCAAAGAAGAAAAAAGAAATAAAAGGAATCCATATCGGAAAAGAAGAAGTAAAACTGTCATTGTTTGCAGATGACATGATACTATACATAGAGAATCCTAAAAATGCCACCAGAAAACTACTAGAGCTAATCAATGAATTTGGTAAAGTTGCAGGATACAAAATTAATGCACAGAAATCTCTTGCATTCCTATACACTAACGATGAAAAATATGAAAGAGAAATTAAGGAAACACTCCCATTTACCATTGCAACAAAATGAATAAAATACCTAGGAATTAACCTACCTAGGGAGACAAAAGACATGTATGCAGAAAACTATAAGACACTGATGAAAGAAATTAAAGATGATACCAACAGATGGAGAGATATACCATGTTCTTGGATTGGAAGAATCAATATTGTCAAAATGACTATACTACCCAAAGCAATCTACAGATTTAATGCAATCCCTATCAGATTACCAATGGCATTTTTTACGGAACTAGAACAAAAAATCTTAAAATTTGTATGGAGACACAAAAGATCCCGAATAGCCAAAGCAGTCTTGAGGGAAAAAAATGGAGCTGGAGGAATCAGGCTCCCTGACTTCAGACTATACTACAAAGCTACAGTAATCAAGACAATATGGTACTAGCACAAAAACAGAAACATAGATCAATGGAAGAAAATAGAAAGCCCAGAGATAAACCCACGCACCTATGGTCAACTAATCAATGACAAAGGAGGCAAGGATATACAATGGAGAAAAGACAGTCTCTTCAATAAGTGGTGCTGTGAACACTGGACAGCTACACTTAAAAGAATGAAATTAGAACACTTCCTAACACCATACACAAAAATAAACTCAAAATGGATTCGAGACCTAAATGTAAGGCTAGACACTATAAAACTCTTAGAGGAAAACATAGGAAGAACTCTTTGACATAAATCACAGCAAGATCTTTTTTGATCCACCTCCTAGAGTAATGGAAATAAAAACAAAAATAAACAAATGGGACCTAATGAAACTTCAAAGCTTTTGCACAGCAAAGGAAACCATAAACAAGATGAAAAGACAACCCTCAGAATGGGAGAAAATATTTGCAAATGAATCAACAGACAAAGGATTAATCTCCAAAATATATCAACAGCTCATGCAGCTCAATATTGAAGAAACAAACAACCCAATCCAAAAATGGGCAGAAGACCTAAATAGACATTTCTCCAAAGAAGACGTGCAGATGGCCAAGAAGCACATGAAAAGCTGCTCAACATCACTAATTATTAGAGAAATGCAAATGAAAACTACAGTGAGGTATATCACCTCACACCAGTTAAAATGGGCATCAAAAGAAAATCTACAAACAACAAATGCTGGAGAGGGTGTGGAGAAAAGGGAACCCTCTTGCACTGTTGGTGGGAATGTAAATTGATACAGCCACTATGGAGAACAGTATGGAGGTTACTTAAAAAACTAAAAATAGAATTACCATATGATCCAGCAATCCCACTACTGGGCATATACCCAGAGAAAACCATAATTCAGAAAGACACATGCACCCGAATGTTGCAGCACTATTTACAATAGCCAGGTCATGGAAACAACCTAGATGCCCATCGACAGATGAATGGATAAAGAAGCTGTGGTACATATATGCAATGGAATACTACTCAGCCATAAAAAGGAACGAAATTGGGTCATTTGTTGAGACGTGGATGGATCTAGAGAGTGTCATGCAGAGTGAAGTAAGTCAGAAAGAGAAAAACAAGTATCGTATATTAACGCATGTATGTGGAACCTAGAAAAGTGGTACAGATGAACTGGTTTGCAAGGCAGAAGTTGAGACACAAATGTAGAGAACAAATGTATGGACACCAAGGGGGGAAAAGCAGCGGGGGTGGGGTGGAGGTGTGATGAATTGGGAGATTGGCATTGACATGTATACACTGATGTGTATAAAATTGATGACCAATAAGAGCCTGCTTTATAAAAAAATAAAATTCAAAAATTCAAAAAAAAAGAAAGACATAGGGTGGCTGATTGGATTAAAAAAAAGACCCATCTATTTGCTGTCTACAAGAGACTCACTTCAGAGCTATAGACATAGACATAGCTATAGACATACACTGACTGAAAGTGAGAGGATGGAAAAAATATTCTATGCAAATGGAAATGAAAAGAAAACTGGGGTAGGAATGCTCTCAGACAAAGTAGACTTTAAGAGTCTATAATAAAATACAAAGAAGGGCTCTGGTTTCCTTGCACTCACCCTGCACTCAGCATACTGGACTCTGGTGCAGTTTCCCAAACTTAGCAGTCAGGCTCCGTCTGTCCCCCCAGTCTTTGCGCAGGTATCCCTCCAACTGTCTAAACCAGGTCATGTTTGCTCCTCGAGACCTGGTCAAGCACCAGGCCCTCTGGAAGTCACTCTGCATCCCCAGCCCCCATGTCCTGTGCTTAAGGGCTACATCTTGTTCATTCTGCTCACAGAACCATCTCCTTATGTTTGTTGATTGATTAACCGAACCAACAAATAAGTGAATGAATAAATATACTACTTTATCAACTTGCCAACTTAAAGGCTTAGGAGGTTTTGCTTCATGAAGTAGTCAAAGATTATGAGATTTCCTTGCGAGCTGAATCTCTGTCTCCTGCACACCAGGAAACAGCCTGCGGGAGTAGAAGGAAACCAGGGGAAGCGTGGAGGTTAGTGAAGGCAGAAGGAGCATGGGAAGTGGGCATGGAGCGTGGGTTGAGGGGCCAGGGACAGTGCCCTGTCCAGGGCAGCCAAGCAGGGAGTGTGCCTGGGACTACTGTGAGGAGCCGGTCATTTTAGTTCTGTTGATGACTTGGGTCTCCCTCCCTGTGCACAGGTGGATTCCTCTGGCGATAGAGGACAGACTCTACTGTAGTAACAGTTACTACATGCACTCTCAATGGGGGGAAATCACAAAAACTTGTTCGTGGGAAATAAAAAATCTTAGATTATTACAATGGTTTATGGCCTTCCAAAGGGCTTCAGTCCACGAGTAGAGGTACAGTATATATGAGGTATTAAAATTTTATGGGAGGGGGGCAATTCGGGGAAAAAAAAGGTCTAAAAAGGCTTCTTGGGAGAAGGGTGGTAATGATAAGATAAGAAACACTGGGCTAGTAGATGGTCTTGAGGTGAAAGAAGAGGGATTCTGGCCAGAGATACCGTGGAAAACTATGACCTTTTCTGCACAGGCTGAAGGTTCGTGGCTGAGGAGGTGAGCTGGGCTGAGATCAGCCTTTCGGTGGGTCCAGACCTGAGCCTTGTGTACCCGCAGGAGCACCCTTTTAAATTTGCACATGGCAACTTCTATGCTCCTGGAGGCCCTCGTTCTGGCAGTCCTGCCTGCTCATGCTTGAGTCTGAGCTGGTGAGGTTGGAAGGTTCAGACTGAAATAAGAGCTGATTTATGGGTAGGTGAGCCAGGCAGGAATCTGATTCACAGAGCACCCTGCACCACCGCTGGAATAAATCAGCAATGGGAGTCATTCCAAGGACGTGTGGGTCCTTCCGTCACTGGACACACATAGGTCCTGCTCCCCCAGGTGGAGAGTGCCTGGAAGGAGGTGGTGGTGTGGGGCAGAGGCAACACCCCCATGACACCAACCGTCCCTGTGTTTTTGTGATGTGAGGGTGTCCTAAGTCAAGGCCAGTGGAAACTGCTGCACACATTGTTCTATTTACTGAGAACTGGTTGTATTATCCTAAATCAAATCGCTTCTGTTTGCCTTCTGGAATCTTCTAAATCTGAAAGTCCCCAAAGAAACCTAAAGAGAGAAAAAGAACTGCAGAAAAGTGGGAAACTTGCCAATTTCCCCCCGCAAAACACTGACTCTATGTTGGTCTGTGGAAATGAACTAGTCACAAACCTGTTTACACGTACACTTACAATGATAGAAGATCAATCAATGAATATTGGCCTCAATAAATAAATGTCAAACAAACACTTAAAGACAATCTGTTTGATGGTGATGGATGCCCACAGACATTTGTAACTTTGTGTTGTAATTACAGGATGATGACGTGTTGACATCCCTCTCCTTGAAATAGTGGGATGTCTGGAGCTGGTGGGCTCTGGGGACCGTGGAGGGCACGGGTGAGGTCAGGGCTGTGGGCTCTGCTCCATCCCACACCCACATCAAGCCACACCAGGGGCCAGCGGGTGACAAGCGTGGCTAGGCTGGCACCGCCCCCCCCCCCCCCCCCAATGAGGGAACCTCTCCAACTTTCAGCTGTGATGAGGGCGGGTCAGTGAGGTAATTTTCACAGGAGACCAGCATACTTGATACCACAGACTGAGAAAGCTGTCTTTGCTCTTTTCTACAAATGGAAAAAGTTGGATTGTTTATTTTCTTGTGGTAAAGCTATTTAGTTCTGCTGGTGAGGGTGGAAACTCTCTCCCCTCGTTTCGCCCATTCAGGCGTGACGCTCAGGCCGATGGTTGTCCGATGGCTGAGAAGGATTGTGGCCACAGTCATGTACATGGAATGAAGCCTGCCTCATTGTGGGGAGGGGCAGCGTATGGCAGGAAAAGAGGATCTCCTGTGTCAATATTCCAAAGAGGTAGCGTGGAAAAGCAAAGAGCAGAAATTAGAGCAATAACGAAATGGTCCTTTCATTTTCATCTTCTGGGCAACCTCATTCTGGTCCCATCTCCTTCCTCAGCTTGGTGGGAAGATGAGTTACCTGTAACTGAGAGCTTATGGAGACAGTCTAGACCTTTCCGAGAACACAGATGGTGCCAACGTACTGGACTGTCATTGTCACCACCATCCCCCACCCCACCTCACCCAAATAAAATAACTGGGTTGGAGGATAAACATATTTTCAGTTTTATTAGATGGTGCCAACTGCCTCTCCAGTGCAGTTGTTCAAAATTTACCCTCAGGATGGGATGAGAACTTTTATTTGGCCATATCCTTTCCAACTCTAGCTATTTTTGCTTCTTAAATTTTTGCTAGTTTCATGGTGAGGTGCTATGTCCTAGGTTTGATTTGGACTCTTGTAATTACCGGTGGAGTTGAGCTTTTTTTTTTTTCTTTGTTTATTGGAGGTTTGGAAGGATCCTTGTTGGAAGGATCCTCTAGGGATTGCCTAGTCATTGCCTTTGCATGTTTTTATTGGGTGTTTGCTTTTTTCTTACTGATTCGTAAGCTCTTTTTTAAATTGAAGTAAAGTTGATGTACAATATTCTATAAGTTACAGGTATACAACATAGTGATTCACAGTTTTTAAAAGTTATGCTCCATTTATAGTTATTATAGAATATTGGCTATAGTCCCTGTATTGTACAATGTATCATTGTGGCTTATTTTATAGATAATAGTTTGGGATCCTCTACCTTTATTGTCCCTCCCCCCTTCCCTCTCCCCACTGGTAACCAACCACTAGTTTGTTCTCTATATCTGTGAGTCTGCTTCTTTTTTGTCATATTCACTAGTTTGTTGTATTTTTTTAGATTCCATATATAAGTGATGTCATACAGTATTTGTCTTTGTCTGACTCATTTCAAATGGCATAATACCCTACAATTCTATCCATGTTGCTGCAAATGGCAAAACTTCATTCTTCTTTTATGGCTGAGTAGTAATCCACTGTGTGTGTGTGTGTGTGTGTGTGCCACTTCTTTATCTGTTCATCTGTTGATAGACACTGAGGTTGATTCCATATCTTGGCTATTGTAAATAATGATACTAAGAACATTAGGGTACGTGTATCTTTTCGAATTAGTATTTTTGTTTTTTCTCGATACATACCCAGGAGTGGAATTGCTGGGTCATATTTGAGAAATGTAAGTTTTAAAGAAGCATAGATTGGATATTAATCCTCAGTTTTTTCTATGTAGGACAAAGACTTTTTCCCAGTCTGTGACTTCTCTTTTAATTCTATTTATGGTATCTCCTGAAGAATTGAAGTTTTACATTTGATGGAGTCAAACATCGATATTCTCTTTTATTGTTTATGCTTTTTATGTCTTATTTAAGAGATTCCTGCCTATCCCAAAGTCATAAATATATTCTTTTATACTTTTTACTAATAATTTTAAGCCATTTTCTTCTTGTTGTATTTGACTCTTAGATCAATCCGGTATAGGTTTTAGGCATATGCATCTAATTTAACTTTTCAGTATGGAAAGTCTACTGCCCTATTACTATTTATTGGGTGGTTCATCAGTTCTCCACTGGTTGGTAATGGCATCTTTATTATATACCAAGTTCCCATATAAATACAGGTCAATTTCTGGGCTCTCTATTCTGATTCATTGATCTTTTATCAATTCTTGCACCAACACCAAACTGTTTTTTAAATGGGTTTTATTGAGGTGGGATTAACATACAGTACACTGCATGCGTTTAGTTTTTAAGTTCAAAAGTCTGACCTATACACTCATGAAGCCATCACTGCGCTCAAGACAATGGTCATACAATCCCCGCAAAAGTTTCACTGTGGCCCTTGACAATCCTTCCTTTGTCCCTCTCTGACTCCGCATCCACAGGCCACCATTGATCTGCTCTCCATCACTATAGATTAGTTTGCATTTTCTAGAAACTTGTATCAATGAACCACACAGCATGTACTCTTTTGTGTAATTTATTCCACTTGGCATAATCATTTTGAGATTCCTCCACGCGGCTGTGCGTATCAAGCGTTCGCTCATTTTTATTACTGAGCACTATCGCATGGTACAGATATGCCACAGTTTGTTGATCCATTCAGTGATTTCCATTTGGATTGTTTCCAGGTTTTCGCTGTCACAAAGAATGCTGATATCAATATTTGCATGCAAGTTTGTATGGACATGTTTCCATTTCTCTTGGGTAAATAAATACCTAGGAGTGGACGGTCTGGGTCTTATTGTAGATGTGTGTTCAACTCTTAAAGAAATGTCCCACCAGCAGCTGCTTCACACATCACCAGCACCTGACATGGTTAAGCATTTTAACTTAGTGTATAGTGGCATCTCTTTTGATTTTAATTAGCCTTTACCTAATGACTCAAGTTGTTGACCATAATCATGATGTGGAGTGATAAGAGGGATGACAGAAGTAAGTGCAGAGTGCTATGGAAATAAAAGAGAGGAAGTGGCTAATTTATTGGGTGGGGTAAAACAGACAGGAAATTGGGGACGGCTTCACAGAGGAGCAGACATGTGAACTTGGCCTTGAGGGAAAGACTGCATTCTTTTTTATTTCTTTCTTTTAGCTTTTTAAAATTGAAGTATAGTTGATTTACAATATTATGTTAATTTCAGGTATACAGCAAAGTGATTCAGTTATACATATATATATTTTCTTCAGATTCTTTTGCATTATAGATTGTTATAAGAAATTGAATATAGTTCCCTGTGCTATACAGCTAAAAGGAGTTAGGTTTTAAAAATAATAGATATTCTGGTCATAAAAATATCCTGATTTTAGATGATTTTAAAAAATAAACAAAGACAAAAAGACAACCATTAACAACCATTTCTAAGATATTTTTAGGTGAGATATTTCTAGTTGTTTTTTTCTCCAACAAATGTGTTACATATTTGGGAACATAATGCTTTTTTACTTAGTGGTTTATGTTGACCATTTCCCCATGGCATTCAAATTCTTGAAAACCCCATTTATTACCATTACTTAATATCCCATCATGTATTTATAACCATTGGTCTATTATTAGAAATGTAGGCTGTTTCTAACTTTTCCTCAGGTAATACATGAGTAAACGACTCTGCATTCCTTTTTTTTTAACATCTTTATTAATTTATTAATATTTTATTTATTTATTTATTTTAATATTTTATTTTATTTTAATATTTTATTTATTAATTTATTAATTGCTTTACAATGGTGTGTTAGTTTCTGCTTTATAGCAGAGTGAATCGGCTATACATATACATATACCCCATATCTCCTCCCTCTGGCGTCTTCCTCCCACCTTCCCTAGCCCACCCCTCTAGGTGGTCACAAAGCACCGAGCTGGACTCTGCATTCTTGATACCTAAAAACCGACTCTGACTTGGCCTGTGCTTTCTCAGGAATCTTCATTCAAACTACCATGTAGTGATTTAAAAACTTAAAAAAATTGTAACTGGTAAAGAAAACAGAAGAGAGGAACCTGATATATTCTGGAAGCCAAAAAACATCTGGGTGAGTGGGAACCGACCTGCAGAGAGACACAACTGAAACCTAAGCAGGCATAGAAGGAAGGCCAGGAGTCCTCTGTGCAGCAGGGCCCCTGAAAGGCTCAGGATCTGGAGACCAGGAACTTCTGAGGATGCAGGTGGAGCTGGGATGGGAGGGCTGTTTGAACGTCTGCAGCTGTATTTAGGTTCCTTCCCCAACCCGTGCCATCGCAGAAGACGTTGGATCACACGCGCTCTGGACTCAGGACACAGTTAAGGCTGGGGGTTACATGCTAGACAGTGAGATGCCTTAGAACCTTCTCCACCCATGTTCAGGATGCTGGCAACCAAGCTTATATGCCCTAAACAGGGTATTGGAGGAGTTCTCTCTGGGGAAACTAAGCAGCCCAAGAGAAAACATGTTCATATACTGACAACCATATGTGTCAAATTAGAACTACACTCCAGCTTCTCTGTTGTGGAGTGCCCTGTCCACGAGTCCTGCCCATACACAGATATTCCAACCACTTCATTTGAGATTTACTCTTAAATAGGAAGAGGAGACAAAGATTACAAGACTTAGGGGAAAGTTTCCAACATTAAAGACATATCAGTAACAAACAAATGACAAACACATAAACAGAAAAAAGGAACTTGGGGGAAATAGAGACACTATATGAAGAGCAGAAAACTCCCCCTTCCCCCAAGCCTTAATAACTGATACTTTTGAGAACACTAAAGAAGACACAGGCAGAAGTTCTTGCAGAGGATATCCCTTTCCAAATAAAAGGCAAAGCCTTACTAGGAAAGAGTTCTTTGTTCTTCCCCATTCTTTTTTTCCTGGAATGTGGACACAATGGTTGGAGGTACAGCAGCCATCTTTTGACCATGTAGATGAAAGTCACCAGCAGGGATGGTGAAATGGAGAGGTGGGAGCCTGGTTTCTGAAGAACCTTTTGAGATTATTCCTGCCTTGGAATGTCTAACACCTGGGCTTCTTTTTGCGTGAATTAAATTCCTTACTTGTTTATCACTGTAGAAAGGTTTTCTGTTATGTGAAAATGAACATAATCCTAATCCATTTAACAAACATACTGTTTAGAAATATGGAGAAGACAGTTAAAAGAGTTGAAAGTATTTAAGACTTGGGTTGGGGAAAAATGGGGTAGGGGACTGCTGTTTTTCTTTATTGTAAGCTTTATAGAACTATTTTTCTTAAAAAATTACATACAGGTCTAACTTTGAGAAAAATAAAAATTAATTAAAAAAGAAGGAAAAGTTGGGGGAGGGGGGAGGGCATTCTGGGCTAATGGCATGAACACAAGAGACCACAGGAAGTTGGTGACACATAGGGAAGATTAAGGGATGAGAAAAGAAAGGGAAGCTGGAGGTAGACTTAAAAGTTTGGTGCACCAAGCTAGAAAATTTGGGTAAAAAAATCTCCTAAATGTTAATGAGTTAAATAGTAGGCTGGTGGCCTGGAAAAGCTAATGTATCTAAGTCGTTTATCTGCAAGGGAACTACCTGTTCCCTTGGCATAGCAGAGGTACAGCCAATCCAATTTAATCAGTAAATCCAAAGCGGGTGACATTTGTACTATGTTTATGATTTTGGGGGGGTATGATCTATTTCTTCTGTTTCAGAAAAGAGATAAGTAGGGAATTTGATGATCACTAAACATGGACAAAAAGAATGTGAAATTTTATTATTAAGTTTAAGTGCCGAGAGCAAATGTGTTAGATCTGCTATGGGCCCAGCACTATTAGCTGTGTGACACTGGGCAAGTTACTTAACTTGTCTGTGCTTCAGTTTCTTCATCTGTGAAATGTAATAATAATACCTAATTTAGAGGGTTGTCAGGGGATTTGATGAGTTAACAAATGTAAAGTCCTTAGAACAGTGCCTGGAACATATAATAAGTGCTATTTTAGAGTTTGCTAGTATTATGGGGCATTACTTGAATGTTAAGCGATAAGAATACCTGGAAAAAACTATTTAGGATTCAAATAGTATGGCAAATAACAATATTTTATATATTTATTTGGCCGCGCTGCACGGCATGCGGGATCTTTGTTCCTTGACCAGGGATTGAACCCACCTCCCCTGCAGTGGAAACGTGGATTTTTAACCACTGGACCGCCGGTGGAGTCCCAAAAGTATTTTATTATGTAGAAGAGGAATGAAAAATATATTACCTATGTTGGCAAATAGGAGAAAACATTTGAAAACAATCTAAGGAGAGTTAATAAAGAACAATTGGGTAAATTATCTGTGAACAATGGCCCAATATAATATGCCATTATAGATAACTGGCTTTGGATGGAAGATTCGCAGAGAGAAAGAAAGTGGAGTGTGGGCTAAGCTATGGAACTTGAGTCAATGATATGATCTAAGTATTATAAAAGGCAAAAGCCACATTTGGACCTGGTAACAAACCTGGGCTGACTAGAAGAACATGCTTCATTATCCCATTTCCTTCTGGGCTGCTCTGGGCTGCAGCTAAAGAAGGCTATTCAGACTTTGTTTTTTGTTACATTTCCAAAACTCACATATTGCAGAAAGGAGGGCAGCAATCTCGACCTAAAGTTTGGAAAAAGGAGGAATGTGGAAAGCTGATGATGAGGACCCAAACCAGATTGACGCTGATTTAACGATCTGGGGCTCATGTTTGGAAGAGAGAGGCTTCGATTGTTCTAATTAGTCCTGAACAGCGGAATAAGAAATCTCAGTGTAAAACCGCCAGCAGGGCGAATAGATATTAGACACCAGGAATAATCCAACCACAAGAATGAATGGGTCAGTGGGATGGTGGCCAGTGGAGACTATGATGCTGGGAATATTACAGGTTCAGACAACCACCCCTCCGGTCAGCTGTAGCACAGACATGAGCTCAAAGCTGCCCTGGGGGGCTTCCTTGGTGGCGCAGTGGTTGAGAGTCTGCCTGCCGATGCAGGGGACATGGGTTCGCGCCCCGGTCCGGGAAGATCCCACATGCCGCGGAGCGGCTGGGCCGATGAGCCATGGCCGCTGAGCCTGCGCGTCCGGAGCCTGTGCTCCGCAACGGGAGAGGCCACAACAGTGAGAGGCCCGCGTACCGCAAAAAAAAAAAAAAAAAAAAAAAAAGCTGCCCTGGGAAAGGACAGTGGTCGTAAGTCCTGCGAGCCCCTGCCTGTCCTCGGCATTCCACCGGGTGCAGACTTCATTTACTATCCCTAAGCCAAGGGCTGCCGAGGAGCATGGTGATGAAAGCCACACTCCTCGGTGGTGATAATTCCAACCTCCTTGGTCGTCCCAAATGTGCAATGAAAACCTTTTCCTCTTCATCTGTATTCATTCGATTTCGTGAGAAAACCATCACGGGGTCACTGCCACTGCCCTTAACATGTGTGATCTATGCAAACTGGGAGGAAACAGGAAAAGCTGGTGTAGGGCTGGAAACAAAGTTAACTTGACCTGTGAAAGGGGTGTGTCATCCTGGACAGTGTCTGTCCTGCAGTCAGATCAAACGTCGCCTTCTCAGAGACGTCTTTCCTGCGCTCTCTTACTGAAGTAGACTCTGTTGGTTCATGGTAGTCCACATGATATGTTTGATTCCTTATTCATCTCTGAATGTAAGTAAGACTCAGTGAGTCAGGTGATGGTCCTGACTCTTCAAAAGCCGCACCACTCAACACTTCAAGGGATGCCTGGCATTTAATAACTGTTTTTTTGAATGAACAAGAGGCAGCCCCCTGAGGTGGGATGGTTTTGAACTACCTGCCTCCTTTTGGTTAGAAAACATGCCTCCCTGAATCTCTGTGGAGTAAGGGTGCAGGTGGAAAGGTCAAAAATCTTTGTACATTGGATTATTATTTTGGATTTTCTCGTTTTGGCAGGGTTCATCAAGGTGTCTGTGAAAGCCTGGACTTTGCTCTGGGTGATTAAAGTTGTATCTGAAAGAGCAATAGCATGTGATGGGATGAAAACCCGATTAGAACAAAAGGCTAAAGTTGGAAACACAAGCGTTCTTTCCCATGACTCGCAGACTTATAGGGTGATCAGATGTACCAGTTTGCCTGGGACAGTCCTGGCTTATACCTGATGTCCTGGCGTAATTCTGACAGTGCTTCTTTAAATCCTCAGCAGTTTCCTGATTTGGGTGATAAATTTTAGTCATCCTATTTAGAAGGTTCTGTCCACTTCCTTACACCAGCCAGTCATACTAGACGCACAGTGTCCACTGAGATGAGGGTAAAATATGTGTAAGAGGTTATTGTAATTTTGGAGTTCATAAATTATGTAGGAAAGTCTCAAATATTTCTTTCTTTTTTTTGCGGTACTCGGGCCTCTCACTGCTGTGGCCTCTCCCGTTGCGGAGCACAGGCTCCGGATGCGCAGGCTCAGCGGCCATGGCTAACGGGCCCAGCCGCTCTGCGGCATGTGGGATCTTCCCGGACTGGGGCGCGAACCCATGTCCCCTGCATCGGCAGGCAGACTCTCAACCACTGCGCCACCAGGGAAGCCCTCAAATATTTCTTGATGCTCATAATATGATTCTCCTAAGGTTCTGCCAGTCAAATGGTCTTTGTTTCTTAATTTTCATTACCCAAGGGTGTTTGGGGCCGTAGCTATATGGTCTCGGTGGCATTATAGTCAGGCTACACCACGCTGCATAATTTTAAGATAGCACAGCTGTGTCGCAGTGTCTTCCCAGGATTGTTATAAATCTCGGTCAGTTTTATTCACAGCCCTGCTCTCTCTAGGATGCAGGAAATCTTGCTGTTGGAGAGCTTTTCTGGGGACAACCAGAGAGATAAACTGTCTTCAGAAGAGTTTAGCCCAAAAGAGATTTTTAGCCCAAAAGAGTTTAGCCCAAAAAAGTTTTTAGCCCAAAAGAGTTTTTCTTGGACCAAGCTTCTAAACACTGGTACCTTTGTTCTTCTCTTTTTTTAAAAAAAAATATTTATTTTCATTTATTTATTTGGCTGCTTCGGATCTTAGTTGCAGCACGCAGGATCTTTGTTGCGCCGTGTGGGCTTCTCTCTAGTTGTGGCGTGCAGGCTCTAGAGCGTGCGGGCTTAGTTGCCCCGCAGCATGTGGGATCTTAGTTCCCCGACCAGGGATCAAACCCACATCCCCTGCATTGGAAGGTGGATTCTTAACCACTGGACCACCAGTGAAGTCCCTGATTCCTTTCTTCTTAAAGATGAGTCATTTTCCAGGAGGCTTTTGGTACTTTTGGTCAGTACTTGAAGAGTGTTCAAGCCGTGTCCAGATATGTCAGAAACCTTGGGTCCATAGACAGAGTGCCCATAAAGTCTGCTTACATAGGCAACTGTCTGACATATTTGACTACTTTTAAGTGACCGATAATTAATGCCTGCACTTGAAGGGCTGGGGAGGATCACTGAGTGAGAACACGTCACCCCATTACTCCAGAGTGGTTAGCAGATTCATTTCCCAAACCAGAGTGGATGATGTGGCCAGTGGGAGAAGGCTACATGCTTGCTAGGTCTGAACACCCTTGATCGCTTCTTCTGGGATCTGCTAAAAGCACATGTTTAGTTAGTGAAAATTGGAGGCACAGATCATCACAGATGCAGGCACAGGGGCTGGAGGAAATGCTGCCTCAATGCACTGTGTCCATCGCAACTTTCCTGTGCACTGCCCTGAGAGGAAGACGTTGGATATAACATGTGATGTCATTTCATACATCACACATTGTAACGTAATGTCAATAAATCATTTCCTATGTTCATTTGCCTATGGATCCAGACCTTATGGCCACCCTGTAGCTCAAGATGTGAAGTGCCCTGGGCTTCCCTGGTGGCGCAGTGGGTGAGAGTCCGCCTGCCGATTCAGGGGACACGGGTTCGTGCCCTGGTCCGGGAAGGTCCCACATGCCGTGGAGCGGCTGGGCCCGTGAGCCATGGCCGCTGAGCCTGCGCGTCCGGAGCCTGTGCTCCACAGCGGGAGAGGCCACAACAGTGAGAGGCCCACGTACCACAAAAAAAAAAAAAAAAAAAAAATGATGTGAGGTGCCCTGATTTTTCCATTTTCCGTAATCTTCATCATTTAAAATGTCTTCGTAGTAGTCTGTTGGGTTGGGATACCATAATTTAAGCATTCTTCAACTTTTGGGTATTCAGGTTGTTTCATTTTTCTATTGTAAACACTGTAAAGTTGGGGTATGCATGCACATCTTTCATATTTTGGGTTAATTGCTGTGAATATTTACGAAGAGGAGAAAGAGGACTGTTTGAAGAGGCAGCAGGAGGCAGAGGCTCTGAGCAGCAGTGACGTGATGTCTAAGGTGCTTCCTTGTCTATGCTACACTCCTCATGGTGTTCTGTTATCGGCTTGCAAGATGTTCCAATGCCCTTTGGAATGTAGAGTAGTAAACTGCCCACGCCAGGCTGGTGGAGACCTTGACAATCTGATGGTAAATTACCTTGGGGACCTTAAATAGAAAATATTGCACCTCAAATCTGGTCAGTGGGAAGGAAGTGGTGTCACAATATTGTTTTATCTATACATAATGATGCATTTTTTGGTACGAGAGTATGAAATATTTGCATTTCCATGTTATATATCTTGTTTCAACTTATACATTATTGTTTTCTTTCCTTTATCATCCTTTCAAAACATGTTAATGGCCCGTGGGAGAAAATATTTCCATGGGTAAATAGGTAGAATAAACTTGTGCAAAAGAAATTTCATGGCACGTCTTTCAAATGTCTTCCCTGGGTAGTTTTATATTCCCTCCCAGTCTCTTGAGTCCTGAGTCACTGCATTTGTTTGCATGTTCTTTTTTTTTCCCCTCAAATCAGTACCTATGGGCAAATTTGCTCTGTCAAAGCTAAATTAGCCTCCATCATTTAAAATTCCAACCAATGACTGAGCTAACAAACTCAGTCCCCCCGCAAATGAACAACCAACCCAAACCCCCTCAAATCTAACCAAAAACCTCTCCAAATAATTCAAGTCCTCCTTTTGGATCAAAAAGTCAGACAACCGTAACTCGCCTTGCTCCAAATGCCAAATGGAAATTCAGATATGAGCAACTGTTTCAAAATTCTTGTTCTTTAAATATCCATTGTTCTCCAGTAGTTTATTAAATATAATTCTTATTAGAAAGTGCACCTTGGAAACTGCATGGGGAAGGAGAGAGTGTTTGGGAGAGAACGGTTTTCCTGCTTCCCTGCTGTTCATGGCAGGACATTAGGCTGGAGGTGCTGAGGGTCCTGGTGTGAATCTCTGAGGAATTGAGATGTTCCCCTAAATCTATCACTGGAGTTGGACAGGCCCCACTGAAGCCTGTCTGGTGGGGGGAATCCTTGGAGGCAGAGATGCCAGGATTTCATATGGGAGGGTCTAAGATGGGCATCAAGCTACAAGGGCATAAGGCCAGGGACTTGCCTTACAGCTGCATTTGCAGAGTATTTTATACAAGATTGAGTTGATATTTCTTTTACTTATCAGAGACTATGGAAGAGGGCTGCTGCGCTGATTGTGGGGTGGGGAAGGAAGGTCAATCCTTTCAGCCCCTTCTTGGAAGCCCCACCAATGAGGAGGCTCCTGAGATTTGAATGGTGACCATGCTGGAGTTTGGGCTTGTTGGCAAACAGATGATGGGAGAAGTGGAGGCGAGTGTGTTTGCCCGTATGCAGAGGGGCCGGGCAGGGTCGGAAAGTCTCTGTCACTGGAGGGGAGACGTACTTCCAGGTTTCACCATGGAATCTCTCCAGTAATCTCACCCACATGCAACTCAAGTGGGTGATGAGGCATCCTGCTTTCTTTTGCCTCAGAACAGCTTGGGCACCAGGAGAGCCCAACTGCAGCTGGGGCAGGGTCCCGCAGCTCATGGTGGAGATGGAGGGGGTGGAAGAAATACCGAGACTGAGGGGTGAGGGGGACTAAAGATGGGGGGGCATGGGGCAGGGCTGGAGGACTAGGGGTCTCAAATCGGCAAAGACAGGCCAGAACCAGTGCAGTAATTCTTACAATCGATGTGACCTTGTCTGTCCCCATAGATGGGGAAGCTTTGAGGAACCTAGTGTTTTACCCATGTTCTAACTATGCCAGCTGTACACTCTGTGTCTAGATGCGTTTTTAGTCCAGATGAGGAGCAGGCCCTGCCCCTCACCTCGCTGCCTGTGAGTGTGTGCAGGTGTTGATTACATGGGCTTCGGACCAGCTTTTCATAACGTTCCCCAAGCTTGGTTCTCTGCCCAGACAATTGCCCCAGCCTTGCTGCGCTTTGGAGGGACATTCCACTGGACACCCCACTCTGCCTATTACACAAATGTGCTATTCCAATCACATGCCCTGGGGGTTTTCTCAAGCCAAAGCCGTTAGATAACAAAATCATCAAGCTTAGAACCCTGTGGATAAAACTCAGACGTGACATATAACTGTGTGTATCTTCAAATATGATTGGGGAAACCAAAGTCAGTTTACCAAAATGTGTTAGGGTTTCAATGCCGGTCAATTCAGTAAATATGTTTGAGAGCCTTCTATGTGTTAGACACTGACCTAAATCTTACAGGAAGTTCTTTGATTACGTTCTTTAGACACTAGTCATTCTTCAGAAAGGTATAGAAATTCTTGATTCTTTATTCTGAAGTACTTACCATTGTTGATACTTTCCTAATGGAATGTCTTTTTCCCTTTTATTATATACATTTTTGCTGGTGTATGGGAAAAAACATTTTCTCGCTTCTGATCACTTCATTGAAAACCTTCATCAATTCTAATTCTTTAATCTGAAATTTTACTCCTCATGATATAGGGTTGTGTTGTTTGCAAATGATGTTTTTTCCTCATTATTTACAATATTTATTTCTCTCAGCAAAATTCATAAGCATTTTGTAACCCAGTGAAGACTTTTTTTGTTTTGTTTTTGCGGTACGCGGGCCTCTCACTGTTGTGGCCTCTGCCATGGCGGAGCACAGGCTCCAGACGCGCAGGCTCAGCGGCCATGGCTCACGGGCCCAGCCGCTCTGCGGCATGTGGGATCTTCCCGGACCAGGGCACGAACCCGTGTCCCCTGCATCGGCAGGCGGACTCTCAACCACTCTGCCACCAGGGAAGCCCCAGGGAAGACTTTTAATTCCAAATTATAAAATGTGCCAACATTTACTCTATTTCCATCAGAGCTAATCTGATACATTTGGGCAGGCCGGTGTATAATTTGTAACAGTGAAGCATGTTCTTTGTAGATGGCTGCAGTGGTTCAACATAATTAATTTTTATTTCTTGTCAGAGAAGCATATATTCCAGCATGTGAACTACTTTTGGAAGTTCTGTTATATATGCAACTGTACCAAAAAAGAGGTTTAATAAAAATTTCACGGAAAATTTGATTAGGTGATATATATATGAAGTTTTTTAGTCTTTGCCTTTTAATCCCCAAATAGACTTTGCAGTAAGTGTAATCCTCACACTGGAGATTTGTTAAAGGTGTCAGGTTCTTGGGCATTAGGTAACCAGGATGGACCCTGGGGGAAGGGTGAGACACGGACTGGGTCCTGGAAAAGAAAACAGGAGTCTCTGCTCCAGGTCCTTCTGGAAGGTGGGGAACTGTGGTGCATAGAGCTGACATCTACCAGAGGTGGAATCCTGGTCTTAGAAACAGGTAACAAATGGAAGGCAACTTACTGTTGTTTAATGTTGATCATGAGTTCCCAATCACTGTGAACATGAGGTCTTGTTGTAACATAAACATTTTCAGGACTCTTCATATGTGTGCCAGTCGTCTCTTTATTGCTACTCAGTGCTAAATTCACACTTCATTGCTTGCTCTGTGAACATGGAGCTGGGCCTTGTAAGCACCTCCCCCTTCATGGCTGGCGCATCACTAAGCTCTGTCAGTAGAGTGCTAGACTGACAGTAAAGGAGGATGGGCAGCACATCCTTGTTCTGGTGTGATTCCTTTTTTAAATCACACTGTGGCAGTAAGTTGGCACAAGGAGGGAATCCAGGTGCTCCCCTCCACTGAGTTTCAGTGGCATCCCTGCTGGTAGGTCTAGCAGGCAGCCTAGTGGTTGGCTTCTTAGCCTCGAGGCTCCTTCATCCTGGTGGGGTGTTTCCTGCTTGCCAGTCCATAGTCTATAGCTTAGTACAGCAGCACCCCACTGGGAGGCTCCCAGCTTGCCAATCCCAGGCCATGTTACCCTGTCTTCTAACTTTTGCCCAGCCCCTGTGGGTCAACTCTGGCTCAGGGAAGCCCAGAGAATCTCTCCACCATTCAGTGGGCTGCAAACTCACTTTTTCCAATGAGATCTGAATCCCAGCCTTCGGGAGGCGGGTGCTCTCCTTTTCACGTTGTTCTTTCATTAGGCGTTCTCCTCCATCCCTTGGGGATTTTTTAGAGTTCTCTTTATCCCTTTATAGCTAATCTTCTGTTATAGTCAATAGTTCTTTATAATAAAGTCTTCCTGTTAAAATTAGTGTGGTTTCTGTCTTCTAGTTAGATGCTGATGCAAGATGATAGTAGAATAATTGATAGAAATGTCTTCTAGTTAGATGCTGATACAAGGTGATAGTAGAATAATTGATAGAAATGTCTTCTAGTTAGATGCTGATACAAGGTGATAGTAGAATAATTGCTAGAAATATTGTTTGTTCTGCTACATATTTTACTTCTTGTTTGAGGCCCAGAGCGGAGAGAGGTCTGGGGTCCTGGTCCTGACAGGTGCCAGCCCTCAGCAGCTGTGAGCTGTACCCAGTGGGACTGGATCCCAAGCACCTGGTGGTACCTAAACTCACTGAAGATTTACACACTTAACAAAATCACCGTGGAGAATGGATGAGAATTGATGACATAGCACTAGTGCTGCTTGTGGGTGAGGGGAACCCGCAGAAGAATAGCTTGAATTTCCTGCCTATCCAAGAGCGATGGGAACTCAGAATCGAAATTAAGTTGATTAAAAGAAAAGAACGAAATCTGACATTTCCAGTCAATCTGCTTTATGGCAGTTATGTGTATTTTTTATGTCAAATCAGTGCAAAAAATATAACCGTGAAAGCTGATATGAATTTAGTAATGTTTCTACAAGCTTGCATTTTATTATTTATAAAGCACGGGCAAACATTAGAAAAAGTGGTACATATATCTATTTATTTATTATTTAGTCTATAGACATGAGGATTTCCTGCCTGAAGGTAATAACTCCACAACCCCACTGGGATCAGAGGCTCACAGGTCTGGGGCTGTCTTTATATTATAAGAATGGAAATAATACTGATTGCTAATACATAATCTTGAGAGCATAGCATCTTTTAAAAACTCTTAACAAAAGATGCAGAAACCTGGCTTTCATTTGCAAAGCATCCATCTCCACCCTGTATTTTTCTTCGTCCACATTTTGAAAGGATAAAAAGTCATTGTTTGTTTATTTGTTTTGTTTTGTTTTTTGCACTGAGACATTATTCCTGAGAGAAGATGCTACTCTGGATGAAATGCACTGGCCCTGCCTGGGTGATAAAGGATCTCATTGAGCAGTTGGCTGCTTGACCCTGGAAGGGAGGATGCAGGGAAAACAAAACGCCCTAGAGCTATCTCTCATCCCTGAATTTCCCTCTGGAACTAGTGCTCTCAGGAAAGCTTTTCTCCTTCTCTACCTTTCATATTTTAATATTAAGATGCTAATATTTATGAAGATGGGAACTAATATTTAACATTTTCTGGCATCCAATCGAGAATTGAAATATCAATAGGAAAAAAGAAATGAAGAAACCAAATGCAACATTAGCTCTAGAAGCATTTTATTTAGCGAAATCAGGAAATAAATAATATTTCCTAAGTTTGATGGGATAGAATCAAGTGCTAATACTTTGGTTCCTTGAATTTCACTTCCTCTGCTCTGCCCTTTGACCATGAACAATGCTCACCTGTGTCCCCTTTGTGACTTAATACCTGTGCACCTGAGAGCCCGGGGTCAATGAGAACGTTCAACTTTCCTTCTGCCAATTTTCAACTTCTTTCCTTCAGTTCTCTCCAGTCCCTGAGACTCACTCCTTCACCTTGTGAGCCTACTGTTGGGCTGAACTGGAGAAGGGACCTCCATATGGTATTGGAAAGAATTTCTTGACAAAATTCACTTTCGAGATCCAGGAAATAAGGATTCAGGCCTTCACATATGTGACTTATGGGGCAATTAGGCATCCTGGCTGCCCTTTTGGACCAGTATGGATATCTGGAAATTATATGTCAATTCCCACCCTCATTCTGAAGCTGGAAGTCTCCTGCCTTCCCCACTGGGAGCTATGGTGATTAAATAATCATTGAAGAAAGACAAAAAGAAGGAAAACAAATGATTTCATGAAATGGGAGAATAAAGGAAAAATGGAACTTTACATCGATATCTTTTCTCTCTTGGACTTTCACCAAAAACTTAGTTTCCTTAGTGCCAAAGTTTCCATAATTCTATGTAATGATTTGAGAAAGTCACCCTACATGACTGTTCTCTTGTTAAACACAGACATCTATACTGCACTCCCAGAAGTAGGTGCTGGTGTGTCTGTGTCCAGTCCTGGATGGAGAAACTAAGATCGCAGAGGGCGGATTTAACAGGAGTCAAGGCTGTAAACTTTCCTCAGTCATCTTTTATAATTATGAGAACACGAACAACCTTAAACACAAGTTGAAATTTGATGATTAGCTGAGGTTTGGGAAAGGCATACATCTGGGGCTTTTCTTCGCTTATAGCCTCTGCCTTCTAGCCACTGTCACCCTGGCAGTGGTCACCGTCTGGGTCTCTGTCCTTCAGCTTATCCTGGGCTCTTATGTATTCGCTCCTCCTCTTGACCTACCTCACGTGCATGTTATGTCTTCTTCTTGGTGAACGGGGAGTGTCTGCTACAGTTGGTCTGAAAATATGTACAGAATTAACTGAGGTTGGGTCAGATGGAAAATGTTCAAAAGAAACCTGCATGTTTGGCAAAAAGGAATGCAAAGTGAGAAATGTTGATTTTGTTTTCAAAAGAAAAGCCACGCAGGACTTTCTGGTTGTGGAATAAGAGTTTTAGGAACTGGTTCCAAATACAAGTTCTTGACCGTGTCCCTGAGCATCGCAGGGCATTCTCCGGACTCAGCCAACACCTGTCCAGGGACCAGCTGTGATAAACAGCTGTGAAGCTCAGGGCTTACGATAGACAATGGTGAGGCCACCTCCCGGGCTCCTCCTAACATCTAGCTTCCCTTCTGGGTCTCCACACTTCCCATAGGGACTTAAGACTCTGCCAAGTGTATAATCAGGGCATTCCAAGCTGGTCCTGGTTTTGAATATTCAGTGTAAATATTCCCCAAAGCATATTTGAACTTGTTTGGTCAGGATTTCTAGCTTTAGATTTGAGGAACAGGGATATAGGGCTTCCGGTGGGGTCCCATTGCCCTGAGGTGTCCCATTCCCTTTAGACCCTGAGCGTGGCTTTTTGCTTAGCCCAGTTACCTAAGGTGCTGTAGTCGAGAATGGTTTATTGTGTCCGCTTGCAGGAGGATTCACGTTTCTCAGTTTCTCAGCTGAAGGGTAACCAAGTGTTTTTGTGTTTCCGATTGTGTGCTCCGTACATGAGCAGAAATCCAAATGCATGAAAACTTTTAAAACATTTTCTTTGTTAGAATGATGATTGGAGGCGGGTTTGAGTATTAGATGTGACTTGAATATTAGTCAGATGGGTTGAGTCTTTTGTCAGATCCTCTTTCTGGGTGTCAGTAATCCTTCCTAAGTTTTATGATTGAAGCTTAGTGATTAAAATGGGAAAAGCTCAAAATGACATGATGGATTGAAGATTCAATATGAACTTGCCGATGTGAGCCTAGTAGCAGTTTCGCAATAGAAGCAGCCTGATGTGTCTGTCTGGATTCCTGTAACTAAATTCAGGAAGCAAATAGCACTAGATAGCAAGGGATAGTTATATTAGGTCATGTGTGCTACTTATTAAAAAAACATTTTTTAAGAGGGGAGGTTGCCCAAATGGTATATATCCTGAAGCAGTGGTTTTCAAACTCTTTATCCATCAGATTTTTCCTTAAATGAAATGTTACTCAAAGTAGGCTAATATTAAAACAGAGCTGCCGGGACTCCCCTGGTGGTTCAGTGGCTAAGGCTCCACGCTTCCAACGCAGGGGGCCTGGGTTCAATCCCTGGTCAGGGAACTAGATCCCACATGCCGTAACTAAAAAAGATCCTGCGTGCTGCAACGAAGACCCCGCCTGCCGCGACTAAGACCTGGCGCAGCCAAACCCCCCCCCAAAACCCCAGAGCTGCCCTAGTTGAAGCCTGGGTTGGGAACTGAGTCCTTACTCTTGGCTTTTCCTTCTTGAAGCAGCGCAGGAGAACTTCTGTGGAACTGCCAGCCTCTTAAAGAATGGCTGGGAAGTCATTGAAACCAGTGACCCTTTGGAATCTACCTGGTACACGTTAATTTGACTCCTCTTGGGCTTGTCAAATATCCTTTGAGACTAGTGTTGGCCTCTGGAATCCTCCAGCCTATAATACATTCAAAGAAATAATACATTTGGCCATAAAATAACACTGTGCCATTTTTAACTCAGGAAGGACACTCACTCAACTTGGATAGGTGTTAAAAGCAAACCATCTCTCTAAGCCAACACATGTATAAAAACAAAGTTGTACTCTAATTGGCTTTCCTGTTTCAAAAGATGGTAGAAAGGCAGGCGGGTGCTTCTGAGATGCAATGTGCAGGAGAAATGAAGTGGCTGAATCTCATGTCCTGAGTTAATTCTCTGCTGTATGAGCTTGAGGGCTGGATAATACATATTTTCCTCTTTTCGTCAAAGGTTTGGGTTTGGCCAGATGACACTTGGAAGCTGACCTCAGAAGGCTCTGTTTGGAAGGCTGGTTTGTATCAGACGATGAAAGTTGTGGGGATGATCACAGGCCAGTTGTTCACTGTGCCAAGCTGGGTCTCCGTAGCTTCGAATTCATTCCACTATAATTGAAAACATGCGCTAAAATGTGCATTTTCTTAAGGTTCGAAATTTGCTTGTGATGTGTTTTCCATACCGTTTTCATTTCAAAGCAGAGAATGACAATGCTGTGGCCCAAAACTTGTGTGTCCGCATATAAGTGTTTTAAAATAAATCTTTTAAGAATAAAAATCTTGAAGAAGAAAGAAAAGGACAAAAGGCAGACCATAGTTCTGAGAATTGAAGCAGGTGAGGCGCCCAGAGGAAAAGCCTAAAAGTAGAACTTCTTGATGCGAAATTATGAGTTTTGTCTTTAGTTTATAATTTAGTATGACTGCTCTGTGCCCTTGCTCCCTTAAAAAAGAGTCTTACATCTGGACATTATATGTGTGACACCCACAAAGAGAAGAAAAAAGCGTCTGCCTATGTTTATCCTGTACAAGGTTCCACCTGTGGCAGAGGTAGCGCTCTCCAATGCCTATGGGGACCAAACAGGTAAATTACATGAGTGAAGCCAGCAGGTGGAGAATGTGACCACCCGGACATAAGTGCTTATTTAAAGGAAGCTGTCATTGACATAGGTCAATCCATTGTTGCCATAACTTTTAATTTTTCAAGATAGGTTGCAAATTAATATTTTAATGTAAAAACCTCCTAACAGGACTTCCCTGCTCGTGCAGGGAATCCGCCTGCCAATGCAGGGGACATGGGTTCGAGCCCTGGTCCGGGAAGATCCCACATGCTGCAGAGCAACTAAGCCCGTGTGCCACAACTACTGAGCCTGCGCTCTAGAGCCCACGAGCCACAACTACTGAGCCCACGTGCCACAACTACTGAAACCCGCGGGCCTAGAGCCCATGCTCCTCAACAAGAGAAGCCACCGCAATAAGAAGCTTGTGCACCACAGCGAAGAGTAGCCCCCACTCGCCGCAACTAGAGAAAAGCCAGTGCACAGCAATGAAGACCCAACGCAGACAAAAATAAATAAATTTATTAAAAAACCCAAAAAACAAACAAAAACCCTCCTGACATTTAAAGGTTTGGAAATTAAAGATGTAAATACAGTATGTGGTCCAGTAAATACCTCTGAAGACCAGACCTGGCCTGGGGCTACCACTCTGATCTCTGGTCTGCAGGGGGTGATGCTGGTCTGAAAGCTAGTTGTCAGCAGAGCCTTACTAAGGCCATGACAAAGGCTGGGACAAGTACTCTTGTTGGGGTCGAGTGGGTTGGGCGGGTAGGGTTGGTTCCATCTCTATTTCCGCTAGTTTGTTTGGTGACAGTGAGAGTGAGCGCCCGCTTCAAGATGAAGTCAAAGCTGTGGCCGTACAGATGTGCGTAGAAGTAGATGCAGCAGAAAGTTAGCCTCAGTGGGAGGAGGGAGGTCTGGAGCCACGGCCAGCAGGGCACTTGTGTCCCCACAGGTTGATGAGTATCTGGGGAGGGCCCCAGGAGAAGGGTCGGCTAATGGCAATATCGGAAGAGTGTCTACTTCTGGATGGTACTTCTAGCTTCTTTGAGATCGAAAGATAAGTGTCTGTTGTTATTAACTCACTGTCTCAGGGGCACCTTGGTCCCTCTCTCTCTCTCTCTCTCTCTCTTTTTTAAGTTTTTAAAAATTGATGGCGGTGCCGCGCAGCTTAGGGATCTTAGTTCCCTGACCAGGGATGGAACCCATGGCCTCCGCAGTGAGAGCACGGAGTCCTAACCACTGGACCAACAGGGAGTTCCCCCTCTGTCTTCTCCACCAGCCTCTTGACCTCACTGAACTCCACTCCCTTTTTCTCATGTTGGATCCGAAGCAGGTGCTCATTTAGACATGGCTCCGCTCACAGACGAACCGCTCTCAGGATCATCAGCCAACTTCCGGGAAGGGGGCCCCACCCCGTTCCCGACCTCACCGTTGGGTACTGCCCAGTTAGGCACGCCACCATCATCGCTTGGGAGAGTGAAACAAGAGTGAGAGCAAACAAGGAACTGAGAGGGGTTTGTCCAGCTGAAGGTGAGGACCCAGAAGCAAATAGGATAGAGAGTGGGGTGGGGTTCATAGGTCAAATGGCCTAACTGTGGCAGGAGAAGTTCTGTCGACTTATGGGGTGATACCAGACATGCCAGGCCAACAGATACAAAGCTTCATGAGGCTGGGAAGAGTCTGAGGGGTCTCCTGCCTTCACACTATCCCATGTAGCTAAGGCCAGGGATGGGTGATGCCTGAGATCGGGAAAGAACTGTCTGAAGGGATTAGAGGAAATAGTACGCAGTGTCCACATGGGGCCAAGAATAATGCCTCTTCCCTCTGGCCAGACTGAAAAAGCTCATAAGTCATGGAGAATTGGATAGAGTGCTCTGAAGGATTTGATTACAATAGTGGGGAATAATTAATTCTAGACTAAACACTGTTTTGGTCCTGCCTGACAAGGCTTAAATGCAAGACCCAAAAGGATCAAGCAGATTCTAAGAAACTTAACTGCGTCCCAGAACAAACTTCAAGAATATTTATGGGCATGCAAAAATATACATTACCTAACAGATCAGAACTCAAAATATGTGACACGTAATTAAAATGTGACATCTAATCACCAGGCGTGCAAAGAAAAAGGGAAACACAACTCACGATGAAAAGTCAGTCAATTAAGAATAACCCAGAAATGGGGCTTCCCTGGTGGTGCAGTTGTTGAGAGTCCGCCTGCCGATGCAGGGGACGCGGGTTCGTGCCCCGGTCCGGGAAGATCCCACATGCCGCGGAGCGGCTGGGCCCGTGAGCCATGGCCGCTGAGCCTGAGCGTCCGGAGCCTGTGCTCCGCAACGGGAGCGGCCACAACAGTGAGAGGCCCACATACCGCAAGAAAAAAAACAAAAAAAACCCCAGAACTGACTATAGTCAGATTAGAATGAACAAACACATTAAAAGATTAATATTATTAATATTACTGTTTTCTATATAGATATTTGAAAGTTAGAGACATGGAAGTTATAAAAAAGACTACAGTAGAGCTTCTAGAGATGAAAACTACAATGTCTCAGATGAAAAATATACTGGATGGGACTGACAACAAACTAGACGTTACAGAAGAACAGTTTAGTGAAAAGATTGAAGGCACAGAAATAGAAACCATGCAAAATTAAACAATAGATCCTTCCCTCACAGCCTTCAGAAAGAGCCCACCTTGTCTGAGACCTTGATTTTGGATTGCTAGCCTTCAAAATTGTAAGACAGTAAATTGCTGTTGTTTAAGCCACCTGCTTTGTGGTTCTTTGTCACAGCAGCCCTAGCAAACTGATACATACTTCAATTAAGTAGAATAGATTGTTGGATTGGATAAAACGTGAGACACAACTTTATGCTATCTGCAAGAAACACACTTTAATTATAAATTTACAAATAGGTTAAAAGTAAAGCTATGAAGAAAGATACATCATGCTAACACCAATCAAAAGAAAGCTGGGGTGACTACATTAATATCAGACAAAGTAGATTTCAGAACAAAGTAAATTAAAAAAAAGAAGGTCATTTCATAATGATATAGATGTCAGTTCATCAAGAGGTCATTATAATCATAAACGTTTATGCACCTAATAACAGAGCTTAACTATGTATAGTGCAAAAACTGGTAGAGCTACAAAGATCAGTAGCCAAGCTACAATCATGTCAGAGATTTCGATGTCCTTCTCTCAATAATGAATAGAACAAGTAGACAAAAAAGTTGGCAAGGATATAGAAGAGGACCTGAACAGCACTGTTAACCAACTTGACCTAACTGACATTTCACATAACCACAACAGGGTAGACATTCTTTTCAAGTGCACATAGAACAATTACTAAGATCAACCATATATGGGGCCATAAAGAAGTCTCAATACATTGAAGAGAATTCTAATTATACAACATATGCCATCTGATCATAATGGAATTATATTAGCTATCAATAACAGAAAGATCTCTGGAAAATTCCCAGATGTTTGGCAATTAAACAACACACTTATAAAAAAAAACTCAGGGATCAAAGTAGAATTCAAAAGAGAAATTTGGAAAGTGCTTTCCACTAAACTAAAATTAAAATGCAGCATATAAAAATTTGTGACATGCCACTAATTCAGTACTTAGTGGAAAATTTAGGGCACTAAATACCTATATTAGTAAAGAAGAAAGGTCTCAAATCAATGATTTCAGCTTCCTACTTAGGAAACAAACAGTCAAAAGAGCAAACTAAACTTAAAGTAAGAAGAAGAAATGGAACAATATAGAAATTAATGAGATTAACTTGAAGATTAATAGAGAATATTAATAAGCCAAAACCTTCTTCTTTGAGAAAATCAATAAAATTGGTAAACCTTAGCTATACTGATCAGGAAGAAAAGAGAGCAGACACAAATTGCCAATATAAAAAAATGAAAGATGTGGCATCATTACAGACCCTACAGATATTAAAGGATAATAAAGGCCTATTCTGAACAATCTTATTCCAATAAATTTGACAACTTAGATGAAATGGATACAGTCCTTGAAAAATACAAGCTACCAAAGCTCACTCAAAAAGAGATAGATGACCTAAATAGTCCTAAGTCTAGTAAAGAAATTGAATTTGTAGTTATAAACCTTCCCACAAAGAAAACTACAGGCCCAGATGCTTTACTGATCAATCATAACAAACATTTGCAGAAAAAATTATATCAGTTCTACCTAAACTCTTCCAGACAATTGAAGTAAAGGGAATCCTTCATAAGTCACCTTATGAGGCTAACCTTACCTTTTTAAAAAAAGTTTCTTTAAACAATTTTATTGAAGTATAGTTGATTTACAATGTTATTTAACATTACCTTTTAATAAATAGTAAACAGTAATAAAATGACAAAAAGACACTATAAGGAAAGAATATTATCATGAGAATAGTTGTAAAAAGTCTTGACAAAATTTTAGCAAACGGTATCATAAAACATATAAACAGAATTATATATTATGGCCAGGAAAATAATAATTTATTCCAGGAATGCAAGGTTGTTATAAAATTTGGAAATCAATCTATGTAATTCACCATGTTAACAAACTAAAAAAACACATATACACACAAAAACAAAACATAGTTTCATCTCAGTAGACTGAGAGAAAGCATTTGATAAATTCAATGTCCATTTATGATAAAATCTGTCAATTAGCTAGGAAGAGAAGGAAACTTCTTCAGTCTGATAAAGGTGTCTATTAAAAAACCTCTTCTGTTTTCATTTGCCTTGTAGTCAAGTACCACACAGAGCAATGGATCTGGTGGAAATAGCACAAGTTTCTGGGTCAGAAACACGAGTTCAAATCATAGCCTTCCTACTGCTGTGATCACGCACACGTTTAATAGCCTCTCTGAGCCTGCATGTTCTCATGTGTAACACAGAGATAATAAACAAACAAGTTACACTATGCTGCTGCCCAGCACTGCTTGCACACATTAAAATTAGTACCCTTTCCCTTCCCTTTTTCTTCACCTGGTTCTGATGAGGCTGAGATTAGTCCAGGGCAGCAGTTTTCAGCATCTTTCTTAGCCACAAATATTTACGGCAGACCTGAGATGCGAAAGGCATCAGAAGGCTTGCTCTGTTGGACTGTAAGAGCTTTCATTTCCTCCTTTTTGGAAGGATCTGGTGGAGTAGAATGGGGAAGAAGCTAGGAGGCAATCAGAGGAAGATAAGGCATCCCCAAATCTGCAAATTGGCTCTTTCTGGAAAACCCAACCAGGTTTTTGGCAATAGATTATCATTCTGGGCTTGCAGGGCAATGGGTGTCTAAACTGAGGTTTCTAGCTAAGACTGCATTTGAGTGTGGAACACGGGGGACATTAATCCAGTGAGACGAGCTCTTTATAATTCAACAGCAAGGACAGTCTCTAAGTTCTGAAGTGTTCCAGCTAGAAAGCACCTCGTGTTCTTCAGGGCTCAGCTGCACAAGGTCGCAGTTACACTGAGACCAGTTAGTCATTTACAGGCAGTTAGTTTCATCCTTTGCCAGTGGGATTGTTACACCATACTTATTAATAGGGAACTATTTGGAGTTAGTTTTGCCAGAGGCTGATATTTCATGCATGGTCCTTAATGACTCTGAAAACAATGTCGGGCTTCCAAGGAGGCGTATTAGCCACGTTAAAGAGGAGAGCACTTGATGCGCAGGACCAGCAGTGCCCCAGCCAATGAGCACTTTTGTCAAGTGCTAGATTTCACAATACACATCAGAGCATTAAAAACTCTGAGACCCTGGCAGTAGATGCAGAAGCATGTCCTCAAGATGTCAGCATAGCAGCTGTGAGGACCAGAACAGGCATTTTCATCAACTGAACACACACACACACACACACACACACACTCACACACACGCACACACGCACACGGTCATGAAGTCAGGCCTGAGATACCCCTGGGGAGAAGCTGAGGAGAAATAGGGTGTGAGGAAGGATTTGGAAAGGGGTAGTTATAATGTGAAACAGACTGAATCTTACACCAGAAAGGACCAAGGTACCCTGTTTGACAGGATCAGGTGTGTACCATCAGGGGTGATCGGGATTGGAAAGCCAGATGAGATCTGACAGAAGGAAGAAAATGAGTAACATTTGAAATATTCAAAACACTTATGTCGGGCTTCCCTGGTGGTGCAGTGGTTGAGAGTCACCCTGCCGATGCAGGGGATGCGGGTTCGTGCCCCGGTCCGGGAAGATCCCACATGCCGCGGAGCGGCTGGGCCCGTGAGCCATGGTCGCTGAGCCTGCGCGTCCGGAGCCTGTGCTCCGCAACGGGAGAGGCCACAACAGTGAGAGGCCCGCGTACCGCAAAAACAAACAAACAAACAAACAAAGAAAAACCACTTATGTCAATTTTAACCCTAGTACTACAGCACAGAACTTAAAAGTCACGTCAGACCTTTTAAAAAATTTTATTAAAGTATAGTTGATTTACAATGTTGTTAGTTTCTGGTGTACAGCAACGTGCTTCAGTTATACACCTATATATTCTTTTCCACATTCTTTTCCATTATGGTTTATCTCAGGATATTGAATCTAGTTCCTTGTGCTGTGCAGTAGGAGGTTGTTGTTTATCCACCCTCTATACAGTATTTTGCACCTGCTAATCCCAAACTCTCAATCCTTCCCTCCCCCTGAGCCTCCCCTCTACCCTTGGCAAGTCCGTTCTCTATGTCTGTGAGTCTGTTTCTGTTTCTGAGGTATGTTCATTTGTGTCATATTTTATTTATTTATTTATTGGCTGTGCTGCATGGCTTGCAGGATCTTAGTTCCCTGACCAGGGATTGAACCTTAGACAGTGAAAGCGCCAAGTCCTAAGCCCTGGACCTCCAGGGAATTCGCATTTGTGTCGTATTTTATTTTATTTTATTTTATTTTTCACTAATTCACATGCCTAAATGGTATTGTTCACCAATTTTTTTGTTCTTGGGATTTTAGGGATACATTTTCCTATGACCAGTATTTTCCTAGAAAATTTGTAGTCCAAATATGACGAATACCCAGTCACTCTATCCATCTTTTTGAATGGAAATGCACTGACACCTATCAGAGGGGACTTGTGGATGTGGGTGTCAGGGCTGGGGAAAGAGGGGCAGCAAAGAGGGGACCAAGGTGAAGAATCTGGGACCAGAGAGGAGAATGGCCAGCACAGTACCTGGCAACGCCCAGGACAAGCGGGAGTAACTGTCGTTATTTGTCGAAAGTCCTGATGCTGTCGTTCATGTGCAAATCATGGGCTTGTTCTCCTGAGTGCTGTGTGTGAGAGTGTGTGTGTGTGTGTGTGTGTGTGTGTGTGTGTGTGTGCAGGGGGGCAGTGTTTCTGGACTAGGAACTTCTCATCAGAGGTGGCCTGCTAACCATGGGCTCTTCTTAAGCCAGAGGGACATCTCTCACTCTTAATCCTAGTTCCCCAAAGACTGCACGCACCCTCCATATTTGATTGGCTCTTCGAATTATGTAAATAGCATGAGGGCAACACTAATTCTGTGGGTGTATCTTGTAATCGAAAGTGAAAGTCCTCTTTCTTTTGGCCAGGCATGATGTCCCTCAGCTTCGCAGGCCCGCCACCCTCTCCATGTGGGTGAAGACCTTCGTAGACAAGAGGAGGGGTAAGAGGGCTTAAAAACTGGGGAGAAGATCTCTCCATTTTCAGGGAAGAGGGAGGAGCTAATTCCATCACAATATATCCATCACGAGGAGGAAGATCACGGCTCGTGATTTGGCACAAGAGGGAAAAAGCCATAATGTCAGGAGGCAAAGCCTGACTCTATTTCCTGGTATAAATGGATGCAGCTTAGATGTAAATTGGTGGTGACTTTTGCAGAGTCTTACCTTGAGTCAATAGGACCTAGCTCAGTTCACCTTCACCGCGGAGCAGCCACATTTGTCTTGGTTTTTCTGGGGTCCTGGAGGAGAAGGAGTGACCTGAGGCGGGGATTCAAGCGGAGGCGAGAGCAGGGCATTTGCTAGAGTGTTTTCCGCGAATGGTTTCATAGCTAGAAACAGATGTGCCAGGCGGCTGGCTGGTCAACAGCGTGATGTAGAAAATATTAAAATATAGATTCTTCAGGGCATCCTGAGCTTGACTCCTTGGTTCTCAGGAGCTTCTCTCATGCCTTCACAACGGAGAGGAAACAAGCCTTTTCCTGGTCCACATTCTGTGGGTTAAGTCAGCTTTGGCTACGGTTGCTCTGTGCATTGGGGCTGGCCTCACCGCATCCCTCCTCTGGTTGGGTCTCTTCGAGAGCAGCCACTTGCAGCTACAGAGAGGGGCTCCTGTGGAGAAACCCCGTACAACATCTGCAGGAGCTGGAAGGGCTGAGCTATTTCCCATTCACCTCATGACTGGTGTGGTTTCCAAAGGGGTGTGAGGCAGAGATGGGAGGCTGGTACCCATCGACTCCAGCCCCGGAAATAACAGGGGCTGCTTGGTCCTCCAGGATCTACTGGGGGACCTTGTAGGGTCTGAGACTTGGAATCTCACTGAGATGGATTCACAAGTTAAGCGAAAAAGTCGTGCTGGAAGGGGATTGAATCTGGCCACGTCTCCTCTCTTTGTAATTTTCTAAACCTGATGCTTTTGGCTTAGAGGCCATGAATTACGGAACTGTAGTGATTTCAGACCTTAGAGACCATCCACTTGAATCTCATTGCTTTATGGAGGAGAAATTGAGGAAGTGAGATGTTGAATGAGTTTCCTAAGGTCAGTTATGGAAAAGCAGGGCTGGAACTCAGCTCTCTCATCCTTCCTACAGCATAACTCAAAGTTCCTCCCCCCTTTTTTTGCACCAGCACAAGGGCTGTGTTTTCTCAGGTCCTCCGTGGAGACCGTTATACCAGACCCCCTCTCCCCACCCCTGGCCTGGATGAGCCTTTCTGTAATCTGGTGCATATTTCCTCCAAACGAGCACAAAAAGCAGGGTGTAGAATCGAGATATCACACATGTTTGGAGATTACTGATTCCGAGAAAGCTTAGCCTGAAAACTGTAAGTGGTTTAGGAAAAACATTATTTAAACCACAGCGACAGCTGCTTTCCAGGTAGTAAAATCATTCGTCTTATTCCACAAGTGGGAGGATACGATTTTTGTACCTCATACTCTGTGCTTCATAACCCTGTCTCCATCTCTTGGGCCTCCCCACCCATCCTCTGGCCCCCAAACACGTAAGGCAAATTTCTATAATTTACTAACATTTCTCTTTCAAATTTACATTTTGATTTGTAGAATTGGAACACGGCTAGCTACCAGCCAGCTCTTAATCCGAGGTTTGCTGGCGCGGCTCTGCGTTCCCTCTGCAAAGGGGGTCGGGGTCTGAGTGGTCCCAGGCTTGTGGGGTTCCTGTCTTGTGGATTCAGCTCTTTTATTGGACACTGTTTCATTAGTGTTCCCAGCTGCTTTCTGTCTTTCCTATTGGAGTGCTAAATGTTTCTTTTCTTCTCTAAACAATAGTTTATGATTGATTCCTGGGTTTTGTTTTAGCCACTTTGAACGAGTGAGATGGACTCCCTCCCACCCAAAACTTTTGATGTTGAGACTGATGATGTCTCAACATGTTGAGTCTCATCAGTTGAGACTGATGATGCCAGACTCACACCAGGAGGGTGTATGAAAAGTTTATTACCCACAGAACGAGGCTTTTGGGGAGGGCGGAATAGGCTTCCCAAGCTGGTCCAAAAATGTCTTGAGAGAGAAAGGAAGAGAGACAGGCTTGGTTCTGGGCATGGAAGAAGGCTTCCGTGGTCTGACTCTCCCTCTGGACCAAAAGAGGGAGCACTCGGGCTTTTTTATTCTATCTGGGTGGAAGGGGCAGCAGGAGGGATGAGGCTTAAAAGCTGCTAGTAGTTGGGCTTCCCTGGTGGTGCAGTGGTTGAGAGTCTGCCTGCTGATGCAGGAGACATGGGTTTGTGCCCTGGTCTGGGAGGATCCCACATGCCACGGAGCGGCTGGGCCCATGAGCCATGGCCGCTGAACCTGCGCGTCCGGAGCCTGTGCTCCGCAACGAGAGAGGCCACAACAGTGAGAGGCCCGTGTACCGCAAAAAAAAAAAAAAAAAAGAGCTGTCAGCAGTCAAACATCAAAAACCAGAGCTGGATCCTTTCTTATAGGATTATTTTGGATTTTTGAAAAATGTTTGTTTGTTTGTTTATTTATTTTTGGCTGTATTGGGTCTTCGTTGCTGTGTGTGGGCTTTCTCTAGTTGCGGCGAGCGCGGAGGCTACTCTTCGTTGTCATGCGCGGGCTTCTCATTACGGTGGCTGCTCTTGTTGCGGAGCACGGGGTCTAGGTGCACGGGCTTCAGTAGTTGTGGCTCATGAGCTCTAGAGCGCAGGCTCAGTGGTTGTGGCTCGTGGGCTCTAGAGCGCAGGCTCAGTGGTTGTGGCTCGTGGGCTCTAATCCTGACTTCTCCCCTGAGATCCGGACAAGTAGATTCAAATGCTTCTTTGACAGGTCCATGGGCGCATCTAAAAGGCCTCTCAAGTTGAACATACTTCAAATACAGCTATTGATTTGTTCTCCGAACTTGATCCTTCTCTTAACTTTTTCATCTCATAAATGGCCCCTCTGTCTTCCTAGTCGTGTAATCCAAAATTCTAGAAGGCACTCCTGATTGCTCTTTGCCCTCACACTCCACTAGTCTTGTGGGTAGACTTACAAAAGGTAACTTGTATCTTACCTCTTTTTCCCCTCTTCATTCCCCAGGCATCGCAGCTGCTCTCCTCCTACCTGTACACTGCAGGAGCCCCGGACAGTTCCCTGCTTCTTACTGTGCCCCTGCCATGGGTTGAACTGCATCGCCCTAAAAGGTATGTTGAAGTCCTACCCCCTGGAAATTTTAAATGTGACCTTATTTAGAAATAGGTTTTTGCAGGTGCAGTTAATTGAAGATGAAATCTTTAGGGTGAGCCCTAATCCAATCTGACTGGTGTTCTTATAAGGAGAAGAGACATGGAAACACACACACACAGGGAAGACAGCCATGTGAGGATGGAGGCGGAGAGTGGAGCGATGCTGCCACAAGCCCAGGGCTGCCTGGGGACACCAAGAGCTGGAAAAGGCAAGGAATCCTCCTCCCCTAGAGACTTTGGAGGGAGCGAGACCTTTGATCTTTTTTCTTTTTTCGGCCACACAGCATGTGGGATTTTAGTTCCCTGACCAGGGATTGAACCTGTGCCCCCTGCAGTGGAAGCACGGAACCCTAACCACTGGACTGCCAGGGAATTCCCTCAACACCTTGATTTTGGACTTCTAGCCTCCAGAACTGTGAGACAATAAATTTCTGTCGTTTTAAGCCGCCCAGTTTGTGGTACTTTACTATGGCAGGCTGAAGAAGCTAATACACGTCCTATAATCACTTTTTATGCACAACGGCCAGAGGAACCTTTGCAACTTAAGTCAGATTGTGCCCTTTCTCTGCATAAAAACCTCTTTTGATTTTCCTCTGAATTTATGATGAAATCCAAGCTCTTTGCCAGGCGCAATGAGGCCTTACACATCTGGCCCTGATGATTTCTGGTCTCACCTCCTACCCCCACCTCTGTTCCTCCTGTTTGTTTCTGGAACAAGGTTGCTGACTCTTTCCACTCACTGGGCCTATGACCCTGAAGGAATGAGTTGGAGTCACTAACCTCACCCCGAGTATTGCTTCATTTCCTCCAGATCACATATCCCGACGTGGCATTTCTGTACTAGCTCGTCATTGGTCCCAGTCCCTCTATGGTGAAGGTCGTGAGGTCTGAGCTCACCACGTTGCCATGTCCTGTGTCCAGAACAGTGCTGGGCACAGCTAGAGTGGGAGCTTCCTATATATTTGGTGAGTGAATGTATGATGTATGCAAATGTTGAAAAAGTGTTTTGCTTTAAATATGGACACCAGTAAGCGAAAATAAACTTTATATGTACTGAATTTATTGACATTTTCTCAAATACATTTGCGTAAGTACGATTCACGCTTCTCCTCAATTAATCTCCCCTGTTTCTTTATCCAGAATGAGCAGTCAAGCCTCATCCAAGGAGAGGCCCAAAGACATCTCAACACACCTGACGACTGAGAGGTCACATTTTGGCATCAGAGTGTCCTGGTCTGTGTGAGGTTCTTTTCACCCTTCTCAAGGGTCATCCCGTGTGCCTCTAATGTTAAATTCTGCTTGATCAAGCAAATATGACAAAGTGTTAATGGTTGGTGCATCTAGGTGAAGGGGGTATGGGTATTCATTGTACCATTCTGTCATCTTACTCTACGTTTGAAATTTTTCAAAATTAAAAGTTGGGGGAAAAAATCAGCCAAAGAAAATACTGTATGATTTCAAATTGCCTTAAGAAAACTTTGTGTTGTAGGCCTGAAGGACTAACAGCCTGATTGTATCAGATAATTGACAGTAGAGTATTTGGTTCATTCGGGAAGATAACGAATCTGATGGCCAACATGTCTATTTTATGTATTTTTAAGGTCAGTCAGAGGTCTTTGCAACAAAACAGGGCAAGATTAGCATGCCACATATGTTTTAGTTCTGCTGTGGAAACCTGAGATGTAGTTTTCATGGGTGAATGGCATTCTGTGTTGTCCCCCTGGGACCCTCACCCCTCTGAGCCTTTCACAAAGGGATCGTCCTCTGTGGAACTTCAGGTGTGTTTCCAGATGCTCCTCCTGGAATTGTGTCAGGTGACCCCAAACCCATGAACCAAGACTTTTCTGTTTGTGTTTAAGCCCTGTCCCACTTTCAGGAAGCTACTGGGCCTCTGGTTCTCTCTGGACAACTGAAACAAAGAGTGAAATTCTAGAATTCTCTTATGGAATGCAGCAATAGCAGTTCTAAGAGGGAAGTTATCAGACTTGTGGTTGCCAAGGGTTGGGGGAAAGGAGAGCGTTGGATTGGGAGTTTGGGGATTAGCAAATGCAAACCATTATGTATAGGATGGATAAACAACAAGGTCCTACCGTATAGCACAGGGAACTATATTCAATATCCTGTGATAAACTATAATTGAAAAGCATATTAAAAAGAATGTATATATATATATATATATATATGTATAACTGAATCACTTTGCTGTATAGCAGAAATTAACACAACATGGTAAAGCAACTATACTTCAATGAAATAAATTTAAAAAATAAAAGAAAGAGGGAAGTTCATAACAATAAGTGTTTCCATCAGGAAACAAGACAAATCTTCAATAACAACCTAACTTTACACCTCAAGGAACTAGAAGAGGAAGAACAAAGTCCAGAGTTAGTAGAAGGAAGGAAATAACAAAAACTAAGGTGGAAATAAAAGAAATAGAGACTAAAAAGACAAAAGAAATTATCAATGAAATGATATTTAGAGCTGGTTCATTGAAAAGATAAACAAAATTGACAAATCTTTAGCTAGAATCACCCAGAATGTTCTCAGGTGTGTTGAATAAAAATTAACAGAATTTCTTTTGGAAGGTATGAAATGATCTAAAAATTAAGCAATGCACCAATAATGGAAGGATATGACAGAAGGAGCTCAAAAAGATTGATACTCATGTCTCTTAAGGACTTTTTGTTGCAAATATGACAGTTGACCATTTTTCCTGGTAGACTAAATAAAAGGAGGGTGCAAAAATGGGAAAATTCTTAAAGTTACATAAACTACCACAGGAAGGCCTGAGGTTTAAAGTTATTTTGGGCTTTGCACATTGAATCACTTGATGATGAATGAAAGGATTTGATTTTGTTCATCTGAACTGGTAGATGGTTTTTCTAAAGAGTGACAGGATGGGGTCAGCCAGGCTGAGAGAGTCACTGTCCTGGTGGTCTCTGGGGTGGAGGGGAGTAACTAGAACTCATCACCTATGTTGTCATTCAAAGCATCCCTTCACAATTGCCTGACTGTCCTGCAATTTCTTCTTCTGGGCTTTTAGCTGCCTGCACCCAGCCTCTTGGGGCCTGGGTCCTGCCCCACTCCCCCTTCCCCACACCTCTGCCTGGGATCCCTGCTGCCCTCTGCCCTGGGGCGTTGGTGGGGGAGGTCCATGCTCCATTTCCGCTGCCATTTCCTACTCCTGGCGGGGCCTGTTTGTAGGTGCAGCAGAATCAGAGTCAAGTGCAGGCCCCGTGGCATCTGGGACAGGGCAAGGCAGTGGCCTCTCACCCACTCCTGGTTCAGGTACACAGCATGTCCCACACAGAGGTTGCAATCCCTTGGGGGTCTCCCATTTTTTGTGTGTTGGGGAGATGGGCCCGAGGGAAGGGGAGGTTCACTTCCCCACCCCACTGGGCTGTGCATTTTCATTTTGCATTGGGTTCTGCACATTATGTAGCTGGCCCCGTGTGCCAGGACCTGGGGCAGCAGCAAAGCAGCAGAGGAGGGGAGGTATGGATACATTCTCCCTATTAATTCCATCCCTGGTTGGTTCTGGTATCAGGCTACAAAACTTTCCTTTACGAAACTTTATCAACGCTGCTCAGACTTCTTGCCTTTATTCACATAATTTTTCTGTTCTGGAATGTCTTCTTCTAGCCTCTCTGATTTTCCAACTTCTCCTTATTTTTAAAGGCCCAAATCAATATTCATCTCTCTCACAAGACTTCCGGCCCACTCCAGGCATCATTGCTGATTCTCTGCACTGAAATCAGGCTCTATCTTAGTACTATTTCCGAATTAAACATAGATTTCTCATTGTACATGCAGTGTTCGTTGTTTAGCCTTGTTATTGAACTTGTCGTGTGCTAGTGTCTTGTTTACATGACTCTGTTCTTGCCTTGGTCTCCTAGGAAATGTTCTAGATGCGAGCATACATATTTGTTGCTTGAATGATACGTTGGATGTGTGATGGCGTTTTTGGAAAATAAGGGAATGATGAAGACCGTACTTCCTTTAGAAGTTGTTGATTGGTCAAAATCAAACTTCTGATTTAAGTGATTTTGAATGATAAATTCGAGAAGAAGTAATGATTAATTAGAAACCGACCATGAAAAAACGAATATTTCAGCTGGAAGATAGCGGTTTCAGCAGGAGTAGTTTCGCTTGATTTGAACCCTGTTTTTAGCAATCGCGAGGTTACTGTAGCTCTGAATGGAATTCTCACTGTGACGTGAGCATGTGTCTTTTTCCAGACCCACAAATTATGCTCTGTACCCCAAACAGGAGGGTAAGGAAAGTTCTGGGAACTCAGGCAATGCTGCCTCAGCCCTGCTCAGCTTTTGAAAGTCCCCCCAGCCTGGAGCTAATGTACTTGGACCACACTTCACCTTCATCTACGCTGGAGTTTCCTCCTGACTTTGGTGATTTCCTGGGTCTGTTGAGTTACCACAGCTCTTGCTGCAGGACCCACCACAGCAGGGCTCCCATACTGCGAAACACCCAAGGCTCAAAGGATTTCATTTCAATGAAAGAGGCTCCTTTTCTGTTTTCGTCCAGTGACCAAGGTGAACACATGGGCCGTTAGCTCCATTTTCGGAGGAGTTTTCAGATCATGCTTTAAAAATCACGAATGAAGTCAGCGCCTCCATGGTACCTGGAAGCTTGCGTCCAGCAGCGTTCTTGTTTTCCCACTTGGATGGGAAAGAGCTGTGGAGGTACCGTCCTCCCGGGAGTTCCGGAGTCTGAAAACAGAGGCCTTGGGTTGTATGAAAAGGTCTCTATTCTTTCTTTAAATATTCACAGAGTCCCATGCCAGAAAACAAAACAAGATTGCTTTATCAGTCACCCAACAGTGAGAGAGGAAAGCCGCCCACTTCTCCCCCGCGTCCTTTCAAAGTGACCTCAGCGACCCTGACGGATTCATGGAATTAATTAGAAACAGCAGTAAAAGGATGCCGTGGGATGGGCGATTTTGTCACTAGACAACGTTTCGGAACTTCCCTGAGGAGCCTCTGCTGCCTCCGACCCACCTCACTGCCCATGCACCCACCCTGTGATGCAGACCCTCCCGGGAGGGGCTCAGACCACCTTCTCCTGTGTTGCCGCCTTCCACGTAGGCCCTCCCGGGTCCCACAAACCCACCCGACAGGCTGCCGCTCCACTCAGGCATCTGTAGGGGTCTGAGCTTAGTCAAGCCCTGCGGCCCCCTAAGCTCTCGCCCTGACTGCAGACCCTCACTAGGTTAAGGGTGGTCGACCAGCTCAAGACTCAGTTCCCCACAGAGGCCACGTCCTGTGAGGAAAAGGAAGAGATGGAAACCTAGCTCTCAAGGGTCTGCTCAGGGCCAGGCACTGTGCTGGGAGGAATCTTACTCCTGTGTGATCTCATTTCATCATGTAAGTGGCCCTTCAGTTATATAGAAGGAGAAACAGAGGCAGAAAGATTAAAAAACATATTGACGGTTGCATTGCATTCCAGTGGTCTCCAGGGTAGGGTGGGTCCGCTCTAGGGAAGGTGGCAAATTAAATCTCATTGATTAACCACTAACCACGTGAGTGCTATCTAACTGGCCAGCTTCTAGATTAAATTGTGGCAGGTAAGTTATTTGGAAAAAAATAGTTGATTTCCACGTGACCACATTGTCTCTGTGAATTAATGACGGAAAAAAGTTCTGTATGTTCACATAGGATTCCAAGGTTATTTCAAGAATTATTCACATATGGGAATAGTTTCACCTTCAGAACACAAACTCTCAGCTTTTGGAATATGGGCATCTTATATGGCCCACCAAGAACTCCATTGAAAACATAAATATCATTCAAGTTCCCATCTCAATTCCTGGCTCTTTTTCCCTTAGGAAAGATCTTCCAAAATATATAGTGTTTTGGATATGTATGTTATTTTTTGTTGGGAAATAACCATAATAGTCGCTAATATCTATATAGCTCTTACGGCGTGCCAGGCATTGCCTTCAGTACTTTACATATATTTCCTCATTTAATCACCATAACAATCCGGTGAGGTAGATATCATTCCTATCTCCATCTCACATGTAAGGAAATTGAGGCCCAGATGGAGGCCCAGAGAGGTTAAGAACTTGCCTGAGGACAAACAGCTGGTAGGTGGTAGAGCCAAGGCTTGCAGCCAGGCAGTCTGGGTTTAAAGTATGCTCAGTCTGTGGATTGTGAGACAGATGGTGGGATCATTGGGTTGTATTACAGCATGTCCAAAGTGAAAGGTAAGTGCACCATTACGTAAAAATAATAGGTTACGGAGAACTGACTATATACCAGGCTCTACAGTAACCTCTTTAGTTGTATTTGATATTCATAACAGTCCCAGACCTTTCTGACTACGAAGCCTGTAATTTTGACACCACCCTTCACTATAGAGCCTTGGCTCAGAGCCGCTTTGCTTTGAGTTTCTTAGCTATTTGTGAGGCTGATTATTTCTACACGGGTTAGTTTAATATCTGCGTTAGGTGATGTTTATAGTCAATAATAGATAAGCAATCTGAACAAGTCTAACCAAATGAGAAGAGATAATTTCATTTGTTTTGAGCACTTATAAAATCCACAGCCAGGCATAGCACAGGGAGATCAGCTCAGTGCTTTGTGATGACCTAGAGGGTGGGATAGGGAGGGTGGGAGGGAGGCTCAAGAGGGAGGGGATAGGGCGATCTATGTGTACGTATAGCTGATGCACTTTGCTGTACAGCAGAAACTAACGCAACATTGTAAAGCAATTATACTCCAGTAAAGATGTAAAAAAATAAAATAAAAGTAAAATCCATAGCCAGAGGGATCTTAGCGATCATCTATCAGAAAAAAAGTCTCTCTTGTTGAACTGGTATGCATTCGCTTTTCAGTTATTTCAAATTACAGAGCCCACCATGTATACATATATATGTATGTATGCAATTATTTATTTATTTATTTAATTTTTTTTTTTTTGACAAAGTTACCAGAAAGCTCATAGTGAATTTGAAAACTCACGTAAAGTGAGCATATTAACTCAGGTTTTTGGTGTACTGATTTTTCTCTTTTCCTTTGCTTCCTGTTTCTGTCTTAATGGTATTATTATATCTATATTTCATTATATGCAACCCTGGCTTGTATAAATTTTAAAACAGAGAAGATGCGTGTTACTGCTCTTGTGGCCCAGATGGGGAAGAGCCCCCCTTACTTGGAAGGTGAAGGAGTCACCTGGGACAGTGAGGGGCAGTCCAGGCCTGGAGCCCCAAGGGCCTCTTGCCCAGGTGCTCTCATCCCAACACCCACACTGCTTCTGATTTTTTTTTTTTTTTTTTTGCGGTACGTGGGCCTCTCGCTGTTGTGGCCTCTCCCGTTGCGGAGCACAGGCTCCAGACGCGCAGGCTCAGCGGCCATGGCTCACGGGCCCAGCCGCTCCGCGGCACGTGGGATCCTCCCGGACAGGGGTACGAACCCGCGTCCCCTGCATCGGCAGCTGGACTCTCAACCACTGCGCCACCAGGGAAGCCCTTCTGATTTTAATGAGCAATTGAAACTTGATTTAATTCCAACTGAAAATGATTAGGAGAAGATAATTTGCTGTTGTAAAACCAAACGGGAAAACAGACCCTGCTGGAATCATGTGTTATCTTTTTTTCTGAGCTGTCCACAGCCTAAAAGGGCTCAGATTCATTTAGTTGGAGGTGAGGGGATTACCTAATTCCCACAGCGCCAGCCCCAGCAGACCTGGCAGCTCGCTCCTTTGGATGGTCCTGTAGGCTGTACTTAAAAGCGCAGATACGGGAGTCGTAGAAGCCCAGATGAGAACAAGCTGTATCACGGAGTTGACTTGGGAAAGTTGATTAACCTCTGTGTGCCATGTATGCTCGTCCGTAAAATGAGTACATTAATAAAAATATACCCTCTAAGGGTATGGTAAGAGTTAACTAAGATTATCTTTGTAAAGCAGCTAATTAACACAGTGGATGGCACAAATGACTCAAACAAGGTACTAGTATCAGCAGAAACACTTATTCCATTTTATTACAGTGTTATTAGAAAGGAAGCGAAAGCAACATAGATGGACCTAGAGATTATCATACTAAGTGAAGTATGTCAGAAAGAGAAGGACAAATACCATATGATATCACTTATATGTGGAATCTAAAATATGACACATGAACTTATCTACGAAACAGACTCACAGACACAGAGAAGAGACTTGTGGTTGCCAAGGGGGGAGAAGGGCTAGGGGAGGGATGGATTGGGAGTTTGGGGTTAGCAGATGCAAACTGTTATACATAGAATGGATAAACAACAAGGTCCTACTGTATAGCACAGGAACTATATTCAATATCCTATAATAAACCATGATGGAAAAGAATATGAATAAGAATGCATATATATGTATAACTGAGTCACTTTGCTGTACAGTAGAAATTAATATAACATTGCAAATCAACTATACTTCAATAAAATAAATTTAAAAAAGGAAGAAAAAAAAACCCCTTTTATAAACGTGTTTCTCAAGAGGAATATCAGGTAAACTCTAAGTCCCAGAGCCTCTACCCAAGTGGGTCACCCTAAGTAAACTCCAGGCCTTAAGCACTCATGCGGCATTTAAAAGTAATTGGTCATATACCTGACCATAAAAGAAATCTCAGAAAAACCAAAGAGGGGCTTCCCTGGTGGCGCAGTGGTTGAGAGTCCGCCTGCCGATGCAGGGGACACGGGTTTGCGCCCCGGTCCGGGAAGATCCCACATGCCGCGGAGCGGCTGGGCCCATGAGCCATGGCCGCTGAGCCTGCACATCCGGAGCCTGTGCTCTGCAATGGGAGAGGCCACAGCAGTGAGAGGCCTGCGTACCGCAAAAAATAAAAATAAAATTAAAAAACCCCAAAGAATCAGTAATAAAAAGTCTGACCAAAATACAGCAGAATTTTGAGAGCAACAACTAAAAAGATATCCAAAAAAAGTTTTTGTGATATAAGTATTTTAAAAATTAAACAGGTACTTCTAAATGATTCCTAGGTCGAAGAAAATATCATAATGGGGAATTTAAATATTTTGAACTGAATAATACCAAAAACATTACCCCAGTTTGTGAGATGTAGCTAAGGCAATATATGGAGGGCAACTTTTGGCTTTAAATGTCCCTAAAAATGTTTAATAAGTCAGTGAGCTGAATTTCAACTTAAGAAGTGAGGAAAAGAGCAATTGAGCAAATTCAAAAAAGATAAGAACAGAAATAATAAAGATTAGAGTGGGAATAATAAAATAGCATTTAAAAAAAACCACAGGGGAATCACAGGGGAGTAAAACAGAACTAAATCAAAGAAAACTGTTCTGTCCTCTGTAGAAAGGGGTGCTGATGTCGTCTTCGAAGTGAAGCTGTGAAGGTCACATGTTATACTCTGTACCAAAGCACTTCGTAAACCGCAGAGAACTATTCAGATGTGCGTTTCATCTTTATTTCATGTATTCAACACATCTTGACCAGTTACCTCTTCTGTGCCTGCTGGTGGGAGTATAATGCCTTCTTGTAACTCACTCTCTGTAGGGATGGTAGATATTCATCATGTCAACGCAACAGGACCCAAATCAGTGTCTGCGGCAAAGAGACACGCACTGCGTCATGAGAGCGTAGGACTGGGGGGCAGGGTCAGCGTGCGCAGAGCTGTTAGGAAGGTTCTGCAGGAAAGTGAGGCTCAAGCAGAGATGGTGGTGGTGGGGGGATGTGGGAGGCGTGATTTCTGGAACAAACCGAAGACGAGGAGATGGGGTAATGTTTAACGCACAGGTGAGAGGGAAGCCTTGGCAATACAATTCCTTGTCTTAGTGCACATTAAAAAAAAATTATAAAACATATGCTCATGATGAGAAGGTTGAATAATTGCAAAAAGTAGTTAGAAAATAAGTCCCACATAATCCTGACATATTTCTTTCCTTATAAAGATCCAGAACTAGTGTATAGAATACTGTCTAAATGGAAATATCCTGGTTATCGTAAAATACTGCTAAAGCATGGTTGTATCTGTTTAGACCTAGGCTGTGGTTCTGAAAGAAAAGGACATTGGGAACCCTGGGAGTCGGGCTTGGAGGAAGGAATGAGGGTGTGTCACCAGGTGGGCATCAGGCAGGCATCGTCTTCCTCACTCCAGGCCAGCTCAACAAGGGGACAGTGCTGGAGCAGTGTTTTAATCAGGGGCACAGAATGGGTTGCAAGAAGAAAGAATAATTGTAGGGGGCTATTTAGCAGGCCAGTGTAGGGACCAGGACAGAGGTGAGATGATGGTGGCTTGCATTAAGATCATAGAGGCAGAGATGAGGAGAGGTGGGTGGATCCGAGAGATATTTTGAAGATAAAATCTAAACGCACAGCCTAGAGCTGAGGGATATGGATTTGGAAAGCCTGCTGACTCCACTGGACAGGATGATCTGAGGGGTGCCTCATGGCGTGCAGTACTTGGATGTGGACCTACTGGCTTATCTACAAGAAAAGGGCCCTGAAAGGCTATCATGATACAACAAAATACCATCAACAACAAAGGGAGAACAGTGCGTGCCACCCGACGGCTGGAGGACTTCCTGAAGCTGCTCCTGCCTGGACTTGTATTTGAAGTCATGGTTTGTCTAAGGGTTCATGCTGGGACCCTGGGAAGTCACCCCAGTGAACACAGCTCCCCTCCCCTCTGCCCCCGCTCTAGCTTCTTTGCACTTCCTCTGAGGCAAGCAACTGCTGGGCGTAGTGGAGAGCTGGGTGCAAGGGGACTTTGGATTCTGCGGGATTCTCTGGGGGAAGGTTGATGTGAGTTCTCTGTGAGTGGGCCTGGGCTCCCTGGACCTGAAGAGGCCAAGAGGCGACCAAATGGGTGGATTGGGCCTTTCCTGCCCTTGAAGCTGGACATGGACTGAAAGCCTCTGCTTCTGTGACCTTGACCACACAGGCGAGAGTCCTCTGCCTTTGAGGCATCGTGGTGTGTGAAACCAGGAGCCACTGAAGAAAAGCAAGCGCTCCCTAAAGACCTTGCACTAGAGAGAGGAAGATGAGGCAAAAGAAACAGAGCTCTTGGAAGAGACAAAACAATTTGAATGAAAAAAAAGGCATGGAAGGAGATTTAAATATAGCACAAAAAAGACATCCCGGAGCTGAAAATCGTAATTTCATAACTAAATACAATTCAGTAGGTTAATTGAAGGAGAGGAGAGTCACCGTGGAGATCTGAATTAGCATCCCGGAAAATCAAAGGTAAGAAATGTCTTGATATATTAGGGCAAAGAGAAAAAGAGGTAGACAGCAAATGGTAAGAAACTTGGAGGATAGATTCTAAAACCTTGAATTGTGAATAGTAGGGGCAGAAAGAGAAAAAAGAGAGGCAACTATTATACTAACAATAAAAGAAAACTTCCCTGAACTGAAGCAAACTGAACTTTTCTTTTTTTTTTAATTTAATAGATTTTATTTTTTAGAGTAGTGTTAGATTCACAGAAAAATTCAGCAGAATGCATAGTTTCCCATATACCCAACTGCCCCCCAACTCAGAACTTCCCCAACTATCATCACTCCCCAGCCCCCCAGTGGTATGCGTGTTACAATCGACACCTTATCATTAACCGAAGTCCATAGTTTACATTGGGCTTCGCTCTTGGTGTTGTATACGTTCTACAGGTTGTGACAAATGTATAATGACACGTATCCACCATTACAGCATCGTGTAGTGTAGTTTCTCTGTGCTCTGCCTGTTCAGCCTCCACCAATCCCTGGCAACCACTGACCTTTACCTTGTTTCCAGCGTTTTGCCTTTTTCTGAACATCATATAGTTAGGTAGCATTTTCAGTTGCCTTTTTTCACTTAGTCATATGCTTTGAAGTTTCTTCTCTGTCTTTTCATGGCTTAATGGCTCATTTCTTTTCAGTACTGAATAATATTCCATTGCCTGGATATACCACAGTTTATTTATCCATTCACCTACTGAGGGGCATTTTGGTTGCTTCCAAGCTTTGACAATTATGAATAAAGTTGCTATGAACATATAAGTGCAGGGTTTTATATGGAGATAAGTTTTTAGTTCATTTGGGTAAATATTTAAAAGTGCAATTGCTGGATTGTATGGTAAGCGTATGTTTAGTTTTCTAAGAAATGACCAAACTGTCTTCCAAAGTGCCTTGACTAGAGGGTGGGGCTGATTTCCGGGGAGGGGAGAGGGACTAGAGGTTGAATCAGTCACCAAGGGTCAATAAGTTCATCAATCATGCCTATGTAATGAAGCCTCCATAAAACCCCCAAAAGAAGGGGGTTCAGCAAACTTCCAGACTGGGGAAACAGAATGCTTCCAAGTACTACCAGGCTAGGATCTAAGCTCTACAATGACAGAAGCACCTTTGTTCAGGACTTTGTCCTACGTATCTCTTCATCTGCCTGTTGATTCATATCCTTTAATACCCTTTGTAATAAACAGGTAATCTAGGGAGTAAATAGGTTTCCTGAGTTTCCTGAGCTACTCTAGCCAAGTAACAGAACCCAAAAAGTGGGTCATGGGAACCTCTGACTTATAGCGAGTTGTTCAGAAGTATAGGTAACAACTTGGACTTGGATTGGCAACCTGAGTTAGAGGGGATTGTTCGAACCTCCAGTTTGTAACCAGTCAGTCAGAGGCACGGGTAGCAACCTGGGCTAGTGCTTGGCATCTGAAGTGGAGGGCAGTTTTGTAGGACTGAACCCTTTACCTGTGGAATCTGATGCTCTCTCCAGGTAGATGGTGTCAGAATGGAGCTAAATTGTAGGACACCCAGTTGGTGTTACGGAGCATCGCTTGGCAGTGTGGGGAAACCCCACCCTCCATGTTGGAAATGTGGGTACAGAGCTCTTAATTTCCCTATGTCATTTCTTCTTTTTTTTTTTTTTTCGCCGCTGCACGTGGGATCTTAGTTCCCCGGCCAGGGATCGAACTCGTGTCCCCTGCATTGGAAACGCCGAGTCTTAACCACTGGACTACCAGGGAAGTCCCCATCCCTTAGGCCATTTCATTTCTCTATCCTTAAAACTGACTTCCCTTTCTCACCTCCGGGAAACCCCACTGAATTTAGGTTGGAGTCGGGGGACTTCTACTGAAATGAATGAGGGACTCTTTCCTGCTGTCTCCTGCCAAAAAACACACCCACTTCCAAGGGAGCTTCTTACTCAAGGGGAATGACCTCAGAACAGGATGAATGTACTTGCTGGGAGAGGTTCAGCCCTTTGTTTTTATTGAGAGTCATTAGGGTAGGACAAATTGGTAACAGAGTTAAATTATACATTCTTAAAGCATTTGAAACCCTCTTGTTTTGGGCTTCAATCTGGTGGCTTCCCAGGGCAGATGAGACTTTCATTGTTCTGAAGATCCTGCATCTCTGCTTTGCCTGTGGGTCTAGTGGTTTTCCAAGTCCATGGCTTTACTGATCATATAAGTCACTTGGTAAAATCCTTTAGGGTCTCTTAGTGAAATGTTTCTACTAGGATGTTGTTCAGTCTGTAGATAGAAAAATCGAATAAAATGTTTTAAACAGCACAATTTATCCGTTTACATAACGAGAGATCATGGGTGAGCTGTTTGTGTTCCTGCCTAAATCTCACTCTTCCAAATTGTGCACTGGTGCTCCCCCATCATGTCTATCTAAAGATTTCACTTGTGTCTTTTTCACTCTTCCCTTTCTTCAAAGTCATATTTCCATTCTACTGAATGATACACACACAAAGAAGCACATACAAAAGCCCTGAAACAGTGACTTGCCCGGTGGTTCAGTGGATAAGACTACATGCTCCCAATGCAGGGGCCCCGAGTTTGATCCCTGGTCAGGGAACTAGATCCCACATGCATGCTGCAACTAAGAGTTTGCATGCCACAACTATGGAGCTGTCGAGCTGCAACTAAGGAGCCCACCTGCCACAACTAAGACCCAGTGCAAATAAATAAATATTTTTTTAAAAGCCCTGAAACCTCTACCCTAAAAGAATTGTTTCTCTTATTTTTTTAAAAATTCAATTGAGTTTTAAAAAATAGATTTACTTATTTTATTTATTTATTTTTGCTTGCGTTGGTCTTCGTTGCTGCACGCGGACTTTCTCTAGTTGCAGCGAGCGGGGGCTACTCTTGGCTGTGGTGCGCGAGCTTCTCATTGCGGTGGCTTCTCTTGTTGCGGAGCACGGGCTCTAGGCGTGCGGACTTCAGTAGCTGTGGCGCACGGGCGTAGTTGCTCTGCAGCGGGATCTTACCGGACCAGAGCTCGAACCCCTGCATTGGCAGGAGGATTCTTAACCACTGCGCCACCAGGGAAGTCCTCTTTTTTTTTTTTTTATAGAAAAACTCCTTCAAATGGTTACCCCGACTCACTAACTCTCTTTCTATTCCTTCAATTTTCTTTTTGAATCTTCCCCAATCAGGTTTTAAAAACTACTGAGCTATAACTGACATTTAATATCATATTAGTAGCAGGTGTACAACATGGTTCGATATTTGTACATATTGATAAATGATCACCACAATAAATTTCGTTAACCTCTGTCATCACACATAGCTACGAATATTTTTCTTGTGATGAGAACTTCTAAGATTTACTCTCTAACAATTTTCAAGTGTACAATACAGTATTATTAACTGTAGTCACCATGCTGGACATTATATCCCCGTGACATTTATTTTATAACTGGAAGCTTGTACTCTTTGATTCCCTTCACCCATTTCGCTCACCCCCTCACCCCCACCTCTGGCAGCCGCCAATCTGTTCTGTCTATGAGCTTGGGCTTTTCTTTGTTTTGTTTTGTCTTAGGTTCCACACATAAATGAGATCATCCGCTATTTGTCTTTCTCTGTCTGACTTACGTCACTTAGCATAGCACCCTCAAGGTCCAACCATTTTGTTGCAAATGGCAAGATTTTCTTCTTTTTTATGGCTAATATTGCATTGTATATATATACCACATATAAAAACACTCCATTCATGCACGGATGGACACTTAGGTTGCTTCCGTGTCTTGGCTGTTGTAAATAGTGCTTCAATGAACATGGGGGGGGGGGCGGCGCATGTATCTTTTTGTTTTTTCTTAAGTTACGTTAGATATTTTTTTGGTCACTAACAATTTTTTAAATTGGAGTATAGTTGCGTTACAATATTGTGTTAGTTTATACTGTACAGCAAAGTGAATCAGCTATATGTATACATATATCCCCTCTTTTTTGGATTTCCTTCTCATTTAGGTCACCACAGAGCACTGAGTAGAGTTCCCTGTGCTCTACAGTAGGTTCTTGGTGCGTGTATCTTTTTGAGTTAGTGTTTTTGTTTTCTTTGGGTAAATGCCCAGGAGTGGAATTGCTGGGTCATATGATAGTTTTCTTTTTAATTTTTTGAGAAATCTCCATACTGTTTTTCATAGTGGCTGCACCAATTTACATACCAACCAACAGTGCACAAGGGTCCTCTTTTATCCACATCCTCGCCGACATTTATTATTTCTTGTCTTTTTGATAATAGCCATTCTAACAGGTATGAGGTGATATCTCACTGTGGTTTTGAGCTTCATTTTCCTGATGCTGAGCACAATCAGACTTCCTGCCCTTTACTCCACGGAAACTACTTTTATCAAGCTTCCTGATGTGCTGACAGACCCAGTGGATAATTTTCCTTTCTTCACTCATCAGCAGCATTTGATGTACTTGATCAGTCCTTTTGCCCTGAAACACTTTTTTCTTGGCTTCTCCTGTTCCGCTCCTGTAGCACTGACATTGATTCTCAGTCTCTTTGGGATTCTTCTGGTTTTCTGGACTTCAAATATTGAAATACCCTGGGGCCAGTCCTCAAAGCTTTCTTCTCTGTTTGTTGTCTTTCTTGGTGATCTCATCCTGTCTCACGGCTTTGAACATCATTCATGTGCTAATGACTCCCCCATTAGACCTCCACGTTGGACCTCTCCACCGAGCTCCAGACTCATAGGTCCACCTTGTAAATCCGCAAATCCAGCTTGATTATGGAATGTCTGACTGGCACCTCAAACTTAATGCATCAAAAGTGAGTTCTTGATTTCTTCTTTGCCCCAAACCTGCCCTTCCTCTAGGTGTCCCATCTCAGTAAATGGCAACTCCATTCTTCCACTTCTTCTACCCACAAAACCTTGGGCTTCTCCTCCACTCTTTCTCTGATATCTCCCAAGCACTAACAATCTTCAGATTATATCTGGATTCTGACAGCTTCTCATCACCCCAGTTCAAGCTATGATCAGTTCTCACCTGGGATATTGCCTAGCTAGAGAGCTTCCTAATTGGTCTCTGATTGTACCCTGCCCCGCTCAGTCCTGCCCCACTTCAGTAATGAAAGTGTTAAAAGGTATCACACATCATACCATTTATCTTCTCAGAACCCTCGAGTGGCTTCTCATCTTGCTCAGATTGAAAGCCAGCATCCTGGGACTTCCCTGGTGGTCCAGTGGGTAAAACTAGGCGCTCCCAATGCAGGGGTCCTGGGTTTGATCCCTGGTTGGGGAACTAGATGCCGCATGCAGCAACGAAGACCTGGTGCAGCCTAAATAAATAAATAATAATAAAAGCCAGCATCTCTACAGCAGCCTGGAAGGCCCTACCTCATTCAGACCCCATCTCTCCTACTTCAGCCCTTATGCTTTCCCTTCATTTATTTCTTTCAGATGACAGCAGCCTTCCTGATACTCCTCAGACTCCCACCACCCCAGAAGTCCCACCTTCGATCTTTGCACTTGGTTTTCCCTCGACTTCAGATGTTTATCCCAGAATTCCCATGGCTCATTCCTCACTTCCTTCTGTGTCTGCTCGAAGTTTGTGCTGACCACCTTGAGGCAGCACCCCCCTCACCGCATCACTCTTATCCATGTGCTTTGTTTTCATTTCTTTATTGACCTTATATTTATAGTTTTATAGGATTCCATTTATAATTAAAAATTGATTACATATTGAAAAGATAATATTTTGAATATATTGGGCTAGTTAAAACAGATTATAAAAACTAATTGTTTCTATTATATTACTTCTTTCAGTGCGCCTGCTAGAAAATTTAAAATGACATATGTGGCTTGCATTTGTGGCTCACGTTCATTTCTCTTGGACAGCGCTGGCTTAGACCAATGATACTTTACTTGAATCATGGGGAGAAGGGGTGCTGGCTCATATAAAATTAGTATACAATTGGGGTTCTGCAAGTATTAAAGAGGTGGGTCATGGCAGTTGGAGGGCAATTAGCAGTGTTGGCTACCTGGGAGTAGGTGTTTGGAATGTGCGTTTTGGAGCTGAACAAGCAATCACAACCTAGTTCCACTATTTATCAGTAGATGACAGCTCTGAGCCTCAGTTTCCTCATCTATAAAGTGAGGATAACAATATTTACCACGTTAGGTCATTGTGAGAATTAATATTTAGACAATTCTTAACACAGCACGTGGTGAGCACAAATAAATGGTAGTTACCATCCTCATTTCTCAAGTCTCTGCCAGTCCCACCTCTGGGCAGACTGTCCTTGGCTGGCATTCCCAGGTGCTGTTGGTATACGTTCTGAAGTTCCAGTTTTCTAAACCACAGTGCTGAAAGCACTTGGTCATCATGGAAAGTTCAGGTTTGAGGTATGTTATTCCCAGGATTCAGAATTTACCAAAATTACAGACCCATGGAGGTGATGTCATTTTAGTAAAAGGATCCTTTGCACTACAAAGGATGTCGCAGCGTGTAGTTGGCGGGATTCATTCAACAGATAATTTCACCAGACACTAAATGTCAGTCTCTGAGCCTATCAACTGTTAATAATCACACTCTCACCCACCCTCCAGACGCTTCAGATCCTGTCCAGCTTTCTCAGGTTCAAGGACATCCTTAGGACCAAAGCTCCCCGTCAGACTCTATGGTCTGATGCTGGAGGTGGAGGCTGTCTCCAAGAACCTTGCCGATTCACATTGAAGCCGACAGCTTCACCCTCATGGCAGGAGGCTTTCTGGGTGACGTTGATGAGACATGCCCAAAGTGGGGCTCTGCCAGCCTGTCGACACTCATCACGCCCACTACGAACTTAGGATTCTGCTGGGGTCACGAAACATACTTGCTGGAGGAGCGATGCCTGGTCAGTACTCGCTTTTGCTTCACTTACTGGCCCAGCCAGGGCTGGTGGGGAGATGACACGCAGCTGATTGCCAGTTTGAATGCAGCAGCCTGTCGATCTGAAATAATCATGGTAATCAGTGGTAAAACAGGACCCAAATCAAGGAGAGTCACAGAGATTCTCAGAAACACCCCTATTGTGTAAAGTAGTGATTCCCAGTGTTTTGCAAGAGGAAGATGTTGTTACTTGTGTGATTTGTCATTGTTGCTCTCCACCTTTCTTCCAATGAAATATATATACTTTTTAATCGACTTTGAAAGATACACAATATATATATATTTTTTTGCGGTATGTGGGCCTCTCACTGTTGTGGCCTCTCCGGACGCAGCGGCCATGGCTCACACACAGGCCCAGCCGCTCCGCGGCATGCGGGATCCCCCCAGACCGGGGCACGAACCCACGTCCCCTGCGTCGGCAGGCGGACTCTCAACCACTGCGCCACGAGGGAAGCCCGATACACAATATTTTTAAAAGCAATATGTATTTTCAGAATTTTATGACTCCACTGTACTTCCAACAGACTCCCCTCCCTTGAGGATGATGGGAAACACCTTGGTGTATAAAATAAGATCCCATCTGTTCCTTGTGTTCCTCCTGCCTTTAAATATGTTTCATAGTAATGTGGTCCTGCCATTTCAAGTACTGGCATCTTGTTGAATAAAGTGAGAATTAGAATAAAGGTAAATGTCATAGCTCCTGGACCTTCCTTGGAAAGAATAGTTCTGTCTTCCTCTTCCAGTACTTACTCATAAATGAAGGTATGATTATTTTTAAACTGTTGAAAATTATTATGTAAATTTTCATTTGTATATGTCACCCTTCAATCATATGGTATGTTCCTGAAGGGATATTAATTTCTTTGGGTTTCAAGTGATGGGAATTCAACTCCTTGTGGCTTAAGTAAGAGTTGAGATTTACTGACTCCTGTAAGGGGGAAAGACAGGGCTGCAATGAAGAGATCAAACTATGTTGTCAGGGCTTGCTCTCACTCTCTGTATCTCATCTCATCTTCCCTCTTTGTGTTGGTTTTATTCTGTCTTATTACAGGAGTTTTCCTCTGTGTGGTAGATGACAGGCGTGGGCAGAGGGAATGAGTGGAAAGCAGGTGACCTGGTAGCAGCAGCTACAGACTTTTATCATCCCAGCTGTTGTATGATGAATTTGGCTGGCCTTTGTCCCTGGTTCCTGGAAGAAAGTCTCAAAACTCTTGGAATTTCCTGAGTGATAGGAGTGTCTCTGTAATTCATCTGTAGGTTCTTGGACCACACCTGAGTTTATACTAATGAAGTGACTCATGGTTGGCCCCTAGACAGTTTTAAGATGGGGGCTGGCTGTGCCAGAAGGGCCAACCATGAGATTAGAGGGTTGGGGCTATGAGCCAGGTGATATCAGCCCAACCTCCCGTGGGGGAAAGAGGGTGGAGATTGAGTTCAATCGTATAGCCAATGACCCCATCACATACCTATACAATGAAACCCCAATAAAAACTCTGGTAAGCATGTCAATGTCCTGGAAGACTGACACATCCCAAGGACACAAGAGCTTTGCATTTGAAACCTTCCAAGATAACGCCCTATGTGTCTCATCATTTGGCTGGCCTTGGTTGGTATCCTTTTGCTATAATAAAGCTGTATAGTGTTTTCCTGAGGCCTATGAGTTGTGAATTATCGAACCTAGTGAATTATCGAACCTAGGTGGTGGGAACCCCTGTATTTGTAGCAGAGGGTCAGAAGTATGGGTGGCTTGGGGACCCCCAACTTGCAGCTGGTGCCTGAAGTGAGAGTGATCTGTAGAGGACTGTGCCCTTAACCTATGAAATTTGACCTAACTCTGGGCACTTAGTGTCAAAATTGCATTGTACCAACTTTAGTGCAACTTCCAACACGGAAATGGAAAATTCCACACTAAGACTTTGGTTGGACAGACTGGGTAATGTTGCCACCTTTGAAACCGGAACCACATGGCATAAGGAGGAGCAGTTCTGCAAAGGAGGGGGTTGCTGTAGCGGAGGGAGCAGTGAACTATGTTGGGTGACAGAAGCAGTAGTTGTCTCCCATGGCACAAATTCTGTGTAATTTTCTGACCTCAGCATGTTGCAAAGACCGTTAGCGCCCACCAAATATCCATTTGCCCCCTTACATATGTCAGTGGAACCGAAAGTGGGGTCTGCCTGCTCACCTCTCAAAAGCCAGTAAAGAGGCAAGGTTGGTGCAAAGGAAAGTTTGCTTTATTTTGGAAGTTGGCAACTGGGTGGGGGCAGGGCAGACGCCTGTCCAGAGGCTGACTCCCCTCTACCCTGACAATCATGGGCCAAGAGCTTTTATAGGCAGAAGGAGGGGGCTACATGCAGAAACAGCACAGTCAGCACAGTCATCTTGAAATTGGTCATGTGGCGCTCTGAAGGGTGTCATCTTGATTGTTTTAAGTACAGGTAGTCTTCAGTTCCAGGGTCGGTTTTTTCCCATTTTCTTGAGGCCAGTTTTTGGAATTGTGGCAGCTTATGTCACGGCTACAGTCTGGTCATCATGTAGTTAACTTCTTCCACCTGGTGGGCGTTTCAGTATCTACAAGACAGCTCACAGGATGTGGCTCAGAATATTATCTATAGCCCTTGAGGAGGAATTAATGGTCCTTGACTCTGCTTAATGACTAAACGATTATTATGTAGTCTTGTTGGACTGTTTTCCTTTGTTACTGCATTTTCTCATTTCTCTGATTAAACTTGGCTTAAGTTTTTCCACAGACAAAAGGCATGCGGAGCACATGGGGGCGGGGGTGGGGAAGGCCCATAAGGTCCTGCTCCCTTTCATCAGCGTTCCTTACAGTTAAGTTGGGGCCTTATGACTAGTTCTGGCCAATGGACTGTGAGTGGAATTGATGTGAGTCAATTTCAGGTGAAGGTAATTAAAAGCCTGGAATCCTTTCTTATCTCTTTTCTTTCCTTGCTGCTATGACCTTGGCAGCCAAGTGTCCCAGCTGGCATACCACAAGATGGAGGAAGGTACTTATCCACCTTGGTCTTTGCTGTGTTAAGCCAATGAGATTTGGGAGCTATGGTAGACAGATTAATTTCCGCCCCTCCCCCGCCCCCAAGATATTAGGTCCTAATCCCTGAACCTGTAAATGGAAAAAGGGTCTTTGCAGGTGTGATTGATTAAGAATCTTGAGATGAGGACATTGTCTTGGATTATCTGGGTGAGTCTTAAATGCCATCGTAAGTGTACTCGTAAGAGAGGGGCAGAGGAAGATTAGACATCCACACAGAGAAGATGATGTGACAATGAGGCAGAGACTGGAGTGATGTGGCCACAAGCCAAGGGAATTGATTCTCTCACAGGTCTGGGGTCAGAAGTCTGAAATCAGTATCACTGGGCCAAAATCAAGATATCTGCAGGGCCACATTCCCTGTGACCTCTAGGGGGGATTTCTTCCTTGCCCCTTAGCTTCTGGTGGTTCCAAGCATTCCTTAACTTGTGGCAGCATGACTCCAGTCTCCACCACCATCTTCCCACCAGCTTCTCCTCTGTGTATTCTCCCTCACGTCTGTGTCTTCTTCTCCTCTCATAAGGCTACATCATTGGAGTGAGGACCCATCCAGATAACTGGTGATTGTCTCTTCAGCTTGAGATCTTTCATTTAATCACATCTGCAAGGAAACTTTTACCAAATAAGGTCACATTCACAGGTTCTGGGTGGACATCTCTTTGGGGGGCCATCCTTCATCCCACTACAGACATCAATGTCTTAGATAGCAAGTCTGGGACAAATAGTGTCTCCAAAATATACATTCAGTGAAAGATTTTATTCAATGAGCAATTGCCCTTTATCTAAAGAACATATTTTTTTAAGAAACATGAAAGCTATCTTTCTGTTAGTACAGGTATGGACCAATTATTGCTTTATGGAAAATGTACAAAATCCAGTGTGTTATTTGAGAATGTTCTACATTGGGTTGAGCATGTGTCCTATCTAGAAACTGCTTTCTTGGCTTTCTGTTATTGGCCTAGAATGTCCTCAGTATATCCAACATACTGATCCCATCTTTACCATGATGGTTAGCGTGATGCTTGTTATAAGGATGACACGCTGGGTGAATGTTTATGGCTACAAATCCCAGGCTCCAAACACGTCAAAGGAGAGTACAGGCGTGAAATGTTTGCTTATGATGCTAAACTCAAACCAGAAATTGACCTGAAATCAGTTCCAGATATCTCAAAAGTCTGAAATCCTTTGGTTCAGTTGAATAGGGTTAGGATAGGCATGCTTCAAATTTTGATGGCTTAAATTCTAAAGTAGTCTATTATCTGCTCCAAAGAAGTAGAGAAGTTTAGAAAGGTACACAGAGGTTTGAATTATTTTTAGGTATCTCCATTTAAAAGGAAAACATTTGGAACCAAATTTGAAATAGGTTCAACCAAACACTGTAGAGAGTCTAGGGATCTACCATGTTGAGGTAGAAGGATCCTGCACCTTCTGGAGACCCTTGCACCATTCCTGCCTCTGCGACTGCATTGCTGTGTAAGCGTGTGCTAGTGACTTAATGTCTCTGGGCCTCAACTTTTCCTCAATAAAAGCAGTGTGTTGGAGTAGTTGATCTCGAAGATTCCTTCCAGCTCTAAAAGTCTGTGATTCTCTAAAAGGGGACCTACTTTATGACAGACCACCCAGGTGGAAAGTTAACGCTCGAGGGCAGACCTCATCCTTGCGCCCAGAAGAGCAGCAGTAGGTCATTGCAATACAATCACGACCAAGGGCAGACCACAAAGCAAAACAATTGAAACAGGACCTTGGAACTGATGTTGATTTATCTCTAAGATGTGCTTTTCCATTTTCTCTGGCAAGTTTGCTCTCAAGTAGAATTAGCTGAAAAAGTACGAGCTGGCAGGATGCACGCAGGCCCTCCTGCTCGAGGAAGACTTCGGAGTCCTGGCCCCTCTTGAGAGCACCTTGTATTCATCCCTTTCACCAACGGCTCTTCTGAAGGTTGCCAGCTGGGGCTGTAGACCTACTGCATCTTGGGGCACAGACGGAGGCTTCTTCATCAGGGGCCAGTCACCTTGACACCTTTCTGCTCCATCAGGAGCACCCCTCCCCCTCCCAGGAGAAGAACGTGTCGGCAGAGAATGTCCAGGGCAAGGGGAGTGATTCTAAGGCGAAGGCGTGCTTACAATGAACTGGAAGAGGGGAGGCATTGGATGGTTTCCTAAGGGTGAGAGCAGACAGCCAGTTGCTTTTTGCCAAAACAATATTCCATAGCTCAAGGAATGACACGCCCTTCGAAGCCAGGCGCCTAACATGCTCAGGCCCAGATGACTTCATGTGGGCAGTGACAACTGGCTTTGTCATAGTACATAACTCTTAGCAAAAGGTCTGGCAGACTCTGCGTTTTCCCTGCTTTATAGGTCGGAGGTATGGAAACAAGAAACAGGAGGCTTTCTTTCCCTTGAGGAATGTGTTTCAAACTTGATAATTTTGAGGGCATTTAAAGTTCTTTTTTCTTAGATTCTTTTCCTTATAATAATTGACACCCATTGGAGGGAAAGAACGAACTATCTTTATCTTGTGATCTTCCATCTTTGAAAATCTTGCGAGAAGATTGATAGGTCTGTCCCTGTGAGAGCCATGGTAAATCAGTGACATCTGAAAGCAGTCTTCCACGGGAAGTGTGGCATGGGCACTGCTTAGTACCTTCAGGCATTTCCAAGATCACATGCCCTCGGTGACGTGATACCCAAAATCTCCAGGATTCAGTAGAAAATCACTCATCATACCAAGAAACAGGAAAATCTCCAGTCGAATGAGAAAAAAAATCCACAGGTGCCAACACCAAGATGACACGGACGTGGAAACAACCTCAGGCCAAGGGCAGTGGGTGACCTCACCCCGATTCTGCGCAGAGCGGTCTCCAGGAAATCACCCCTGTGAGGGGGCCAGTGATCTGGGGCAAGGCAATGCTCGGGATGGTGCGGACCAGGTGGCTACCGGGAGAAGGGAGCTCAGTTAGAGGTGACATCACAGCCCCCACCTGGGAAGGGGCTGACTAAAGTGAGAACAGAAGAAACTTTGACAGTCAGGTATTTTGAGGGGTTTTCCTACGAGCTAGAATACAAAAATCTTGGGGGGTGTGTGTGTGTGTGTGGTGTCAGGTTTTATAGTTTGTGTCTCAGTTGCCTCATCTGCAAAAAGTAGTAGCACCTAATTGATTGAATTGTGAAGATTTATACATCCACACGTATAGCGCTTAGAACGAGGCCTGGTATGAAGTATTTGATACTTACAGGTTAGCTTTTATTATTCATTTGAATTCAGATGCACAGTATATATCAGTTGATTACCATTTATCAAATTCAGAAATTGTTTACCCAGAGTATTGTCATCTGGAAAAGAAGAAACCATTGGCATTTGAAAGCATGTAATGCTGTGGTGAAAACCGATTAAGAGATGCTTGCAAGGAAAATCTTGTTAGGCTGCGGTTGAGTTCGTGAGCACAAAGACATCCGCCTTTGAGGATTTTGGTCTAACATGCTCTAGCGATAGTGGGAATGTAAATTGACACAAGCCTTTGAAGGGCATTTTTGTCATGTTTATCGGTGTTTTTAAAGAAAAGGCTTACATCCTTTGGCCCGGCAATTTTACCTCTAGGAATGCATCCAAATGGAAAGCAAGGGTACAAGCCATATTTCTTTACAAGGATGATCACTGAAGCATTACATACAATAACCAGAAATAAGAAACAAAGCAAATATCTAACAATAAGGGCTTGTTTTGTCAAAATGAGGTTATGTACGTGTACGGATGACTAAGCCACCATTACAAGTAAGATTAAATATTCTTTAATGATAAGAGAATGTCAACAGTGCATTTTAAGGGGAACAAAGTCTACACAACTCTGTTTAGTGTGACTTTTGTGGAGTCCGTCCTTTGCCCACTTGCCTTTCCAGGCTTCCTTCACAGTGACAGGATGGAGGTGTTCCCGTCTCAAGCATTCGAACAGCACACCCTCCCCAGTCGCCCCATCACAACCAGCAGGAGGGCACAATTGCCCCGTGGCTCCCACACCACTGATTTCAATAAATATTTGCGATTGAAGTGTGATAGCAAATGAATGCCTGGACTGTGTCCATAAGAAATGAAACAGTTTTATTTTTCTCTTCATCCTTTGACGCACTAGGAGGATGGAACACAAAAATTTCTCTTCTCCCTCCTAGGGGATTTAAAAAAATTAAATTCTCTTTGTCCTTGAGGTTAAGGTAACTTGCGTTTTTGGTAGGATTGGTTAAGAAACTGCATGTAGCAGGCCATTAATATCTACCATAGCAAGAACAAGAGAGAGGAAAAGGGTTGAGGAAAGAAGTAGTTTATTTTGGAGAAGTAGGAGTAGACAGGACAGGTATTCTGAGCCTTGTTAAAAAAATGACTGTGTCCCAAATATGACACCAAGAGCCAGGGGGCCATATGTAGGGGAAAAGCAGATGTCTTAGTGATAACTTGAGTGGAACAGAGGACCCTCCAACTTTCCAGTCCCCCTTGGAATTGCATACATTTGCATCTGATTTTAGGGTTTGAAATTTCTTGCTGAAATCACTGCTGAGGGAGGACAACAGGTATAGCTACAGTTTCAAATACTCCAGTTTGTTCAATAAGCACAGTTTATAAAGGATCTTTATTTCCTACTCTTTCTTCCTTCCTTCCTTCCTTCCTTCCTTCCTTCCTTCCTTCCTTCCTTCCTTCCTCCCTCCCTCCCTCCCTCCCTCTCTCTCTCTCTCTCTCTTTCTTTCTTTCAAGTATAGTGGATATACAATATTATATAAGTTACAGGTGCACAGTATAGTGATTCACAATTTTTAAAGATTATAATTCATTTATAGTTATTATAAAATATTGGCTAGGGACGTCGCTGTCACTGGTGGTGCAGTAGTGGGACTCTGCGCTCCCAATGCAGGGGGCCCGGGTTTGATCCCTGGTCGGGGAACTAGATCCTGCATGCATGCCGCAACTAAGAAGTCTACATGCTGCAACTATGAGTCCGCATGCCACAACTAAGACCTGGTGCAGCCAAAATAAATAAATAAATATTAAAAAAAATAAAATATTGGCTATATTTCCTGTGTTGTACAATATGTCCTTGTAGCTTATTTTATACGTAATAGTTTGTACCTCTTAATCCCCTACCCCTAGTGTGCCCCTCCCCTTTCCATCTCTCTACTGGTAACCACTAGTGTGTTCTCTGTATCTGTGACAGACACCTTATTCTTTTTATTTTTTTCCACATCTTTATTGGAGTATAAATGCTTTACAATGTTGTGTTAGTTTCTGCTGTACAACAAAGTGAATCAGCTATATGTACACATATATCCCCATATCCCCTCCCTCTTGAGCCTCCCTCCCACCCTCCCTATCCCACCTCTCTAGGTGGTCACAAAGCACCGAGCCGATCTCCCTGTGCTATGCAGCAGCTTCCCACTAGCTATCTGTTTTACATTTGGTAGTGTATATATGTCCATGCCACTCTCTCACTTCATCCCGGCTTACCCTTACCCCTCCCCGTGTCCTCAAGTCCATTCTCCACGTCTGCATCTTTATTCCTGCCCGGCCACTAGGTTCATCAGTACCGCTTTTTAAAATTCCATATATATGCGTTAGCATATGTTATTTGTTTTTCTCTTTCTGACTTACTTCACTCTCTATGACAGATTCTAGGTCCATCCACCTCACTACAAATAACTCAGTTTCGTTCCTTTTTATGGCTGAGTAATATTCCATTGTGTATACGTGCCACATCTTCTTTATCCATTCATCTGTCAATGGACACTTAGGTTGCTTCCATGTCCTGGCTATTGTAAATAGTGCTGCAATGAACATTGTGGTACATGACTCTTTTTGAATTATGGTTTTCTCAGGGTATATGCCCAGTAGTGGGATTGCTGGGTCATATGGTAGTTCTATTTTCAGTTTTTTAAGGAACCTCCATACTGTTCTCCATAGTGGCTGTATCAATTTACATTCCCAGCAACAGTGCAAGAGGGTTCCCTTTTCTTCACACCCTCTCCAGCATTTGTTGTTAGTAGATTTTCTGATGATGCCCATTCTGACCAGTGTGAGGTGATACCTCATTGTAGTTTTGATTTGCATTTCTCTAATAATTAGTGATGTTGAGCATCTTTTCATGCATTTGTTGGCCATCTGTAAGACACCTTATTCTTAATCACACTCTATATTGTTAATCTTCTCTCACTCTTTTTTCTCCCTCTCTCTTTCATCTATCTGTGTTATACCGACCTCACAAAATGACTTAGGAGGCATTCCCTTATTTTCTGAATTCTAGAATAGTTTGTACAAAAATGTAAATTATCTGTTCCTGGAAACAGCTGTTGATTAATGCTTAGAATTTCATTAATGCTTACTAGACTATTAAGGTTTTTCATTTTTTCTTAACTCTGTTTTGTTAAGTTATATTTTTCTAGAAATTGACTATTTCATTTATGTTATACATTTTATTTGTACAACTTTGTTCCTAAACTTTCTTCCTAATATTCTGTTATGTGTTTTATGTCCTGATTGTGTTTGTAATTTCTATTTTTTTCTTTATCAGTTGTATTCAAAGTTTGCCATTTTATTAGTCTTTCCAAAGGACTTACTTTGTTCTTCTCTCTTGTATATTTCTTTTTAGTTTCATAATTTTTCTTCTGATCTTTGTTTTCTTCTTTCTACTGAATTTGAATTTATTTTGCAGTTCTTTTTCTAGCTTCTGGAGATGTATGCTTATATCATTAATTTTTGGCTTTTCTTTTTCACTAATCTAAATGTTTAAGGCCATGAATTTCCATTTAAGTTCTGCTTTAGCTGCATCCTGAAAGCTTTGATATGAAGTATTTTCATTACCATTCAGTTAAAATATTTTCAGTTTTCATTCTGATTATTTTTGATCTATAAATTACTTAGAAGTGTTTCTTAATTTCAAGTATATGGCAGTTTTAGTGATGTCCTTGTTAGTAACTTTTTTTTTTTTGCGGTATGGGGGCCTCTCACTGCTGTGGCCTCTCCCGTTGCGGAGCACAGGCTCCGGACACGCAGGCTCAGCGGCCATGGCTCACAGACCCAGCCGCTCCGCGGCATGTGGGATCTTCCCGGACCGGGGCATGAACCCGTGTCCCCTGCATCAGCAGGCGGACTCTCAACCACTGCGCCACCAGGGAAGCCCCTTGTTAGTAATTTTTATTGATAGCATTGTTATAAAATGTGTTCTGTATGATACCAATTCTTTTAAATGTGTTGAAACTTGCATAATGCAACACTATATGGTCAGTTTTTATAAATACTCTCAGTAGCTATTAGGTACAATATTCTATCCGTTTAGTAGGTTAAACTTTTTAATTGTTTTATTTTCACATCTTCTATGTCTTTGCTGATTTTTTGAATGCTTGGACTCATAATTTCTGAGAGTATGATATGAAAATCTATTGCAATGGTGGTAGAGTTATCTATTTTTATATTTTCTGTCAACTTTTGCTTTATGTATTTGAGGCCTTGTGATTAGGTGCATAATAGTTTAGAATTATTTTAACTTACTATCAAATTAAATCTTTTATCATTAAGTAGTGTCCCGATACCTATAGCAATGCTGTTTGCTTTAAAGTCCATTTTTTTCCTAAAATTTCCATAACCACAATAGTTTTCTTTTGACTGGTATTCATCTGCATATATATTTTTACCCTTTTCCTTTTAATGTTTCTGTATCCACTTTTTTTTTTTTTTGGCAGTATGTGGGCCTCTCACTGTTGTGGCCTCTCCCGTTGCGGAGCACAGGCTCCGGACGCGCAGGCTCAGTGGCCATGGCTCACGGGCCCAGCCGCTCTGCGGCATGCGGGATCTTCCCGGACCGGGGCACGAACCCGTGTCCCCTGCATCAGCAGGCGGACTCTCAACCACTGCGCCACCAGGGAAGCCCTCCATTTGTTTTTAATGTGTTTCTTTTTAAAAAGTCTGTTAATTATTGTCTTTAACTGGAGAAATTAATCTGCTCACACTTATTGCGATTACTGAAATTTTGTGTTATAACGCCCATATTTTATATTATTTTGTAATTTCTACTTGTTCTATCATTTCCATGTTCCTTTCTCTCTCCTTTCTTATTTTGGATTGATCGGTTAGTTTTTCTCATTTCATTGTTTTCTATGGTAGTTTAAGAGTTATGCATTCTATTTCTATTCTTTTCATGACTACTATAGAAACTTAATGTACATAATTTATCAAAATGTAAAGTTAATCAACACTAAACCCTCTTTCCAGATAACATGAAGCCCTTAAAATACTTCAGTTTCAATCACTCCTTCTAACATTGTGGTATTGTTATTGTGTATTTTATTTCTATTTTTTAAATTACTCCCCAAGAACATTATTATTATTATCTCATTCTTCTTATTTTATATATCAATGTTTTTCCAGATTTACCCACATATGTTCCCCTTTCTTTGTTTTTCTTTCTGTATCTCATTCTTTCTATCTGGAATAATATCCTTTTTTCCTGAAATAGATGCTTAAGGATTTCCTTTAGTAAGGCTCTGCTGCTAGCAAACTCTCTCAGGGTTTGTTTTTCTTAAAAGATCTTTATTTTATCCTGGTCCTTGAAAGACACGTGTGATGGATACAATCTTCTTTTCTTATGCAATTATTTGTCTTTCCGTTAGTTAAAGTGGTCTGTAACAGATGAGTATTTAGAATCCACCTATCAGTGTGGCTGTCCGCACTTGGAAACAAGTTGCACCTTTACCTAGATGGTGGGTTTAGAGAAAACTGGAACCACCATTCCCCTTCCTTTGGAATAAAAAAAAGGCTCTCTTGCCCAAGTACCACAGAGGTGGAAATGCCCACCTCTTGATTAAAACACGTGGTTCTAAATGTCTTCTATTAAAATGCAACTTCTCATCAGTAGGAAGGAATAGTATTAGTCATTATTCACTGTCAGCTTCACATGGTGAATTAATTCATGGAGTGCTAGGTAATGTTGTCAGCTTGGAGGAGGGCCACATAGGGATGAACAGGAAAATTACTTTTTGGTAGAAGGAAGGGAGGAGGACAGCTAACAAGTGAGGAGCACTGCCCCAAGAAGTCTGTCCAGGAGACAAGGTAGGACAATCTAGATCAGAAGCTGCTGGCAGGAAGGCACTAATTCTTGGTGGTGGGTGCGTGGTAGAGTGCTGATCACGTGTTTCCATGTTCTTGTCAATTCCCAGCTCTGAACTCTTCAGCCCATGCCTTCCCGTTTCTTCCTCAGACACAGCCTTGAGAAAATAAAGTATCAGACGAGAACATTCTCCACTAAGCTGAATTGCTGCTCTCCCACCTCCCTCACAATTTTGCTTCACAAACTTCTTCTTCCCCACTTTTTCTTCTTACCACTTTCTCTTCGATCTTTGCTTTTAATCATGCTTGAGTCACTAAAAATCAAAACCAAAACCTGTTACTGGTACCAATGTAATACAGTAGTCACTGTAGAAAACTTGGAAAATATAGAAAAGTCCAAAGAAGGAAAATAAAACCCACGAATCAACTTACCACTAGAAGATAATCACCTTTAACATTTTTGTATATTATTGTTTGAATTTTTTTGTATGTGTGCCCTTTCTCACTCTCTTTATCCACCCTTTTCCCCACATACAAAATTGGGATGATGATGCAGATCAATTTTCCAGTTTACTTTGTCTTCCCACTAAAATACCTTTCTCCGTACTACGTTCCTTCTGTCTTCCTTTCCTCATAAACATTAAGAATCTACACTCCCCGTCTACACTCTGTCTTCTCCTTCAGTTCTCAAACTCTTGAAGGCTGTATTCTACACCCCAAGCCCCCACTCCCCAGCCCCCACAGAAGCTGGCAATGCTGTCAAAGACCTTGGCACTGGCAAATCTAACAGACCCTTTTTTCCCCTCATTTTATTCAACCTTCAGTGAAAGTTGTCACTATTGATTACTGCCTCTTGGAAACTCTCTTCTTCCTTCATTTCCATGAAAAGTTCACCTTGTTCTTCTTTTTCTCTTTCCTTCTTAGAATACATCTCTGGCTTTTTGGGGTAGCCTTACTTATTAAGTGCTGGTGGTCTTCTGGAGGTACCATTCTCTAGCCTCTGGACAATCACATCTCTGTCAATGATTTGATCTCAAGTTCAGACTTTTCTCCTGAACTCCAAACACACAGCTCTGGATGTCTCACTGGCACCTCAAACTCAACAAGACTGAAGCAGAACTTATATTGCATTGGGAGGATTTCATGGGCCAGAATGGAAATAGCATCCATCATTCTGCCCACATCCTTTGCCTGGAACTCAGTCACATGGGTGCCCCTAATGCTGGGAAATGGAGTAGCTGGATGCCCAGGAGGGAAGGGGACACAGCTGGAAGATCAACCAGCCAGTCTCCATCACAGCTACCCGTGAGGAGCATGACATGGAAAAACTCACCAAAGGGGTGACTTCAGCAGAGTCTACTGATAAACAATTAGAATGGCAAAATGAGAGCTCCCCAGAAATAGTCTTTCAGGGAAGTTTGGAACTGACATCATTCTGGAGGTTATGCAAGAGAAGCTAGAAAACAAGGACAGATATTAAAAGCAGCACATGAAAGATGACTTGCTTATTCATGAAGCCGTCCAAGATGAGCTCAGTGAAGGAGCATGAGGTCATTAGGGACGCCTCCAAAGCGCCCAGATGCGGCTTTTCTCTCAGCACAGAGACTTTTCAATGCTGTTTCGGGAGGACACCAAGACAGCTGAGGCAATGCTTTGGGCACGCTTTCATTTCTTACTTTTCATTTTTTTTTTCCATTTCAGTTGCAAGTTTGAAAATGTTTTATGCTTTGAGATTTCTGGTCTTTATCAAAGATAGCTGAAGTATTTCAGTTCTGTTTTCAGTCTTGATGCCTCTCCTAAACTCTCCCGATCTTTATTCTTCTATTTTTTATTGCCAAGTATCTTCTAGAAAGCGTGGCTTCCGAAGATGAAGGAGGATCAGCACAAGCACAGCCTGGATGCCTGTCCTCCCTGCGATCTCTTTGCTTTGAGCCATTACCTATTAGCTCTCTGTGAAGTGTAAGGCATCAGTCCCATGAGACCAAATGATGGGCTTGACAGATGGAAGGAACATCCTTATAACATCTGTGAATACTTCCTTACCTGTAAAGCAAGGATGAAAGTAAACATGAGTCATTCTTACCAACCATCCTTCTCCTTATAAAGACGCTTAGTGAAAGATGTCTTTGAATTACGGGGCCAGTAGGTTTCCACATACACTAAATAATAGTCTTTAAAAGTCTACATTGATTTGATCGCAATCAGGTCTTCTTTCTCTACCTTTTCATTCTCCCTAATGAAAAGCTAATCTTTACAGCTAATGTTACACTAATATTTACACTTCCATGAAATGAAATTCCCTCATGTATAAAGTGAGTAGAGAATACATTCTCTACCTTTTTTTCCTCAGAGTAACTAAGATGCTTAAACGATATCGGTGACGTGAACATTTTGTGAGAAGAATAATAAGCTTTGCAAATATACGAAAGATCATCATTATTATGATAGATAGGATTGAATGGAAAGAATATGCCCGAGACTTTGATTTGTTACAGACACGATCAGTACCAGCTTGAGTGTCTACTACGTATTATGCATAGTCTCATTTAATTTTTACAAACTTTGAGTCAAGGCTCAGAGAGGTTTAGGAACTTGCCCAAGTTCCCGTGGTTGGTTGGCAATAGACTCATAGACTAAGGCTACGAATTGAATCCAGATCCCTCTGGCTCTGGAACCTGGGTTCTTCACGGTGACTTCCTGCTTCCAGACACCACGAGTGATGTCAGTAGTGTGAGTGCATGAAATCTGGAGCAGATCTCAGGAGCAGAGGCTTTTAATCATGGGTAGCATCTGACTCATCTGAGGAGGCATCTCCAGAACACAATTACCCAATGCAGCCCCAGAGATTGGATCTATTAGGTCTTGGGAAGGGCCAAGGTCTCTGCATTTTGAAAAATTTCCCCAGAAGATCCAACCATTCATCCCTGTTTAAAAACCCCTACACTTAAACGTTAATTAGTTGAGTACAAGCAATGTGCCAGTCTTTATGTAGGCCCTGGGGCACAGACATAAAGAAGTCTGACTCTCATTCTTAATATCTTATATTTTAGAAGAGAATTGATTATGTAGACTTTGCAACAGAGAGCAATACGTGCTCATGACACGTGCAGTGCTATGGGATTGTGGAGAAGCAAATGCCAGACTTTGCCTGAGCGCCCAAGAAGGCTTCTCAGAGGAGGTTAACACTTGAGCTGATAAGTGCTTGAAGAGCACTGATAAGTGACAAGTGCTTGATGAGCAAGCACTTATCAGTTGGAAAAAGATGGCGTTTGTCAAACATGCAATGTCTGGTCTGTTGGACCAGCTCAGGTCTGTATGGAAGATGGTGGTTACTTCAGGCTGACTCAGACCTTGATGTCAAGCCGCCAGACATTAAGACACTGACCAACAGCTCAGACAGGACCTCCAGGGCAGGGAATAAGGCTTATCCTCTTCCTGAGGCATCAACATAATCCCAGAGTTGATCACCTAAAGGGAGCCTGACTGCACTCTCAAGAGGCAGATTAGAAACCAGGGAGCTGAAATTGCCATTTACAGTGAGAAATAATACTGCCTTTTTCTGCCGTCAGCAAACATGCAGGAGAATCCACTGGGAAGCAGAGGATCGCCAGACGCGCACAGACACAGGAAGGACTGCCTTCCTCTGCTTCGGCAGCCACCAAGGAGGACACATTCCTGGACACCCCCTCCAAAGGCCACAGGCCCTGCTGCATCCACACGTCAGGAGTAGCACCCCAGGTAAGTTGAAACATACATCCTAATTCACAGGCAGCTTTCCACCACAGCACTGTTGGCAGGAAGGAATGGCCTAATCCCTGCAAAAGACAGAAATTATTATCTTTCATTTGGTCCATCTGTACCAGGAGATTTGCCTTCTGCTGATGCCTTATTTAGCTTAATATCCAAAATTAGCATACACAATATGGGGACACAAAGCTCGATAACAGGGATGAATAATAAACGAGAATGTTGTTGGGTGGAAGGAGGGGGAGCCAGCGACGGATCCTGAGCCCCCAGGAGTTCAGCTGAGTGTCAGCAATTTACCAAGGGGCTAACCCACAACTGGATGGTACAGAAATGTGGCTTTATTTACACGGCAAGACCCGAGAACCGGCTTTCCCAACATTGTCAAAACCCTGCCGAAATCCACCTACCCAGGCTGGGGAGGCCTCCAGTCATCTCAATAAACAGTAACCCAAATAAGGCCTTATTGCAGCCGGGTGTTCTCATCCCAGTGCAAGATGTCTTGAAGCACATGGTTCCCAGGGCAGAAGATCAGAGAGAGCGCTGTAAATTACCCAGCAGTAAGAACGATCATTTCCTTGGGCTGTTTTTAATTGACAGCAGCTGTCCACCCACCCCGGGTCTATCTAGGATTTCACAACTCGGTGTCGCCACTTGGCACCCCAGGGTCACAGTCAGCCTCCACACAGACCCCATGGAGGGATGGAGGGATTCGTGTGTGTCCTGCTTTCAGTCGTGTCTAACAGTCACTCCAGTGAGACCCCCTCCTGGGCCCTGCTGTGTCTTGGTCACACTGAGCAGACTATTAAAATCTGAAAATCTCGGAGCTCTCTGAGTTTCTACTACCCATCTGCCTTCTTAAAAGACAATGCAAATAAAATAGTAACTAAAGGCTTATCATAAATTTGTCTGCTCAGAATAAAACCACCTTAATCAATCGTTTCTACATAAAACTATGTGGAATATTAGTGCCACTAATGAAACTTTTTTTCCCATAGATCACGTAAGTTGAGAAAGGTATGAATGCTATACTGAACTGATAACAATTCAGTTTTTTTTCTTTTGCCTCTGGTGCTGCCCTGTACTGCCGTTCACTTTTGCCTTCATGAAATACTCACTGAAACAGAAGAAAATCTGCTTATGGGGGAGTATGAGGATTAAACAAGAAAATGCACACGAAAATGCCTATTTTGAGCCTTGCACACAGGGTACTCAGTAAATATGTGTTGAGTTGAAATGATTTTGAAAATAGAATTTCTATTTCATAAATGTGACACTGCCTCTAAGTACATTTTTCACCCAAGGATTCAGCAACCTTATTTTGGGATTCCTTGAATTTAACTGACTCAGGATCAGTGGATACTGAATATGTGTCTTATGACAAGAAGCATCAGGGTAGCTGGTGAGAATCCTAGTAAGAAAACCCACTTATCAAATTCATTTCCAGAGCAGAAGCCACATTTCTTCAGCTCAGCTGTAAAATGTTCGTCGTGGGAGTTGTTTCCCTGTCACTGGGGCCGGGTGATGTGGCCCCTCGTTAGCGTCTATACCTGAGATGACTTATAGGCCCCCCTGCCTCTCGAGGACCAATGAGCTGTCAGAAGGGAGGCTGCGGTTCACGAGGGAAGGTGAGGGGAAAGCTCTTGGTATAAGTCATTACAAGCTTTGGGATCACAAAAGTCAGTTTTAGATGAGGCTCTGTTGAGTATCCAAAGGGCTGGAAAAAGAAAAATATAGGAAAGGAAAGGGAAGGATGCTTTACACCAGATTTATGGAACTAGTGTGTGAAACACAACCCAAGTCTGAGGGCCTGCTCTGGAAAGGGAATTAGGCTGAATGGACTCTTATAGATGGTAGTGTTTTCAGCTTAACTGAGAAAACTCTAGGCAAGATGGCTTTGGACCCATCTAATAATACTTCCAAGATTACTCAGCTTCCGTGAGCCCCGCTGGTGAATGATAGCAGCTCATACTGTTTGCTTCCTGTGTACCAGGCACTGTGCTAAGAGAGTTACACATACTTTCTCCATTACTCTTTGCAAAGAGCCCTGTGAGTTACGCTTAACTGTCCTCCTTCGTTTAGACTCCACTGGGTCCGCAAGAGGTTAAGTAACTTGTCAGGCTGCACAGGCGTGGAAGGGTCTGGAGGCAGCATAATCTCTGAACCTGCCTCTCTGGAGAGGATTGAGGGAGTGATGAGGGTCTCTGCAGCACTCAGAAAGGACCAGCGACCAGCCTGGTCCCCAGTATGTTCTAGTCAGTGGTGGCGAGCTGTCCCTTTCAGGGGGGTCCCCTCACAAACACGTGCATGTTTTCTCCTCTCTCGCCCAGCTGCCAGGATTTGGGAACTAAGGTGAGGAGAAGAAAGGAGTGATTCTTTGGGCCAGTGAGGGATTCTCTAGGGCCTAGTGGACCCAACTCAGGGAAACTCCTTCGAGAATGTCAGGGGCCCCAGCTCTGCAAAAAATGGAATCAGAGAGTCTTAGGATGTTAAAGTTAAAGGGATGTTTGCATTCAGTTACTCCAACCCATGAGTCCATCTGAAAGCAGTGGGTAGCTGCCTGAGGCCAGAGACGGCAGGAGATCAGGTCTCTCCAGAGCTCTGGGGCGGCTGATGGAGGAGCTCTGAATGCCACGGGCAGACCGCTTTCTGCTCCCGTCGTCCAGGCTGCGTGGAGTCAGGCACTGTGATCATCCTGTGGTGAGGTCGTGCCCGTGAAGGCAGAGCAGGGGCCTGTCAGGAGGCACCTGGGAAACGCAGTCTGGATTCATGTTGAGTATCAAGACCCCAGGTAACCAGAAGTCCAGATGCCTCTTTCTCCCTGACATGAAAGTGTGGGTGTGAAAGTCTTCTTGGTATCTCCAGATTCACTTTCACTGCCTTTACCGAATGTACAGGAGATTCAGTCACTTGGAAATAAGCTCAAGAGAAGAATGAGAATTATAGCCTATTCTTTATTTTCCAGTGTTAGGTTATTCTATTAGTGGACGACCTCCGTCTTTTCCTTCTCTATCACAGTATATGATTTCTTTTTGTGTGTTTTTGCATTTTGGATACTGCCCTTACATTATATGATAGTGAAGGGAAGGAGAACGGGAGAAGGCCCAATCAGCTGGTCCCGGTCCATGATGGTAGGGGAGGAGGTTCGGTGTCAAGTGGTAGGGGATGTGTTAGTGCAGTGAGGGTTGAAGACCACCAGTGCAGGTAGGGGATGTGTTAGTGCAGTGGGCCGTCCACCCAACAGTGTAATATTGGTAGGGATCGCTCCTTGTTCAGAGTAGCCAGGCACAGAAAAGGGCAGAGGGAAGGAGACCAGAATGGTGCTGAAGGGGTAAGTGAGGTAAGCCCAGAGGACAAACTGCAGAGGGCCGATTCTGGGCAATCAGGAGAGAGCTTGGGGCCCCGGAACCTGGTTGAAAGAAAGCAAACATTGCAAAAAGAGGCAGGGCAGCCAATACCACGTTTGCTCCTTGAACTAGCTTTGTCAATGGTTAAAGCAGGTACACATGGATTTCACTTTACTCTTCACGAAAGCAATATTTTGTGATGACAGGAAAAACTTTAGACTGAGTGGTCCTGGAGAACGAGCTTCTAGTCCTGATTCCATTAAGTATTTGTGTGACCCTGGGGACACTACTTAACCCCTTTGAGACTCATTTTTTTAACTGAGGTAACGCTGATTTATAACATTATATGTTTCATGTGTACGACATTATAGTTCTACTTCTGTGTATCCTACAACGTGTGCACCGCCAATAATTTACTTTCCATCCATCACCGTAAAGTTGATCCCGTTTACCCATTTTGACACCCCCAGCCTGACTACCCCTTCCCCTCTGGTAACCACTACTCTGTTCTCTAGATCAATGTGTTTGCTTTCGTTTGGCTTGGTTTGTTCATTTATTTTGTTTTTGTTTATTAGTGTTTTAGATTCCACATTTGAATGAAATCATACGGTATTTGTCTCTCTCCATCTGACTAATTTCCCTTAGCATAACGCCCTCAAGATGCATCCGTGTTGTCCCAAATGGCAAGATTTCATCCTTTTTATAGCTAAGTAGTATTCCATTGCATGTATCGACCACATCTTCTTTTCCCATTTATCTGCTGATGGGCACTTATGTTGCTTCTGTATCTTGGCTATTGTAAATAGGGCTGCAATGAACATAGGGGTGCCTATATCTTTTTGGATTAACGTTTTCGTATTCTTTGGATAAATATCCAGAAGTGGGAGAGCTGGATTTCATGGCAGTTCTAGCTTTAGTTTTTTGAGGAACCTCCATACTGTGTTGCATAGTGTCTGCACCAATGTACATTCTTACCAACAGTGCACAAGGATTCGCTTTTCTCCACATCCTTAACAACACTTGTTATGTCTTGTCTTTTTGATGATAGCCATTCTGACAGGTGTGAGGTGATGTCTCATTGTGGTTTTGATTTGCATGTCTCTAGTGATTAGTGATGTTGAGCATCTTTTCATGTGCCTGTTGGCCATCTGTACATCTTCTTTGGAAAAACAAGGGTCATTTTTTTTGCCATCTGTAAAATGAGACAATTGCATTGGATGTGCCTGGGGATTTATTTCAGCTCCAAATTAGGATAATCGTGACCATTGAAGTCAGCACAATTTATGATGCATCCGTGCCTAAGAAGTCTTTCCTCAGGGCCTCCATCTGGTGATGCTGCAGGTGTATTTTTGGTGTGAAAGCAGATGTCAGCTCGAAGAATTAGATATGCTTTTTACACATCTTAGCTGATACACGTCACGCAAACCCCTGGGTGGCCCAAAACAGACAGTGGAGTGAATCAGGGGCAGGGCTGACTTGCAAAGCTGACCTGGAACGTCCACCTGCCCAGACATTTCTGTGTCCTCAGTGCTTTAAAAATCTGGGTGAGCAGAACGGGTGTTTGTTATATTATCCTTTCTACTTTTCTGTATGTTTAAGATACTTCATGACAAAACTGATCTGTATTTACTTAAGAAGATGTGAGACGAGCACCCTGGTGTGGTGACACAGCCGACAGTATTTTGGAATCTGTCAGGCAGGCAGGCTGAGCAGGATTAAGAGTTTTTGGAGGCTCAGGACTCATGGTAGTCCCACCCTGCCCACTCCCAATACAGGTTAGACCTCCCTAACTTTCCTTCTCTGCCACTCTCCTCCGGTGGGACGTGGGCGGGCTGTAGCCCAGGGTGCTGAGGAGATAAAGGCTGAGCTCTAGGAGCGCCCCACTGTATCCCACTTCTGGGCCTTGGGCTGGGACTGGAATTTTCTCTGGTACAGTGGAGCTGTGCTCAGTTACGGATTTCCTGCAGTCCTGAAGCTGCTCAGGAGAGAAGGAAATGGAGGTGATGATGCAAATGGGAAGAGACGAAAGGCCGAGGCTCGCTCATGCTTCCTATGGAGCTATAAGCGGTTGCTTTTCCAGAACACAAATATTTATAGCAGACACAATAGCGTGAAGACAACAAGCATTCCAGGCCACATACGGAAATGGAATTTATGGATTTATGTGTCTGTTGAAGACCTTGGCGTTGTGGGGCGGGAACTGGGGAGATCACTTTCATACAACAGAGGGGCCCTTTGCTCCCAGTAACATGTCTTTAAGCATCTTCTCATGGAACTTGGCAACAGCACTGAAAGCTGAAGATGAAAAATTTAATAAAAAGGATAAACCAGTGACTTCAACTGCTGAGAATAAATCCACAGTCACTCCTGCCTGGAGACCTCCCAGTTTTATAGAAATCAATTTCTTGACAATTTCAGTCCATTTTCCACATACGTAATAAGAATCTTAGAGATGTTCAGCGAGGCTAACCCTCCTTCTTTCCTTTCCTTTAAACAGAGAAGGCGCATATTAGAAAGCAAATGTCCTTTCCTTTCCCTTAAGTATCGGTATTGGAGGAAGTTGGCAGTTCTAGAAACTAAAGTATGAGTTTAAAAGGATGTAGCTAAGGCACTGCTGGCATAACAAATGTGAAGTGGGAATTTTCTGCTGCCAAACTTTATTTTATATATTAAATTACAAACTATTTCCCCCAATTATCCAGATTATTACTTAAATTCTTTTTGGTTGTATTGTTCCTGCCTAAATTCAGGGTAGTTAAACTTTGGACTCTATGTCTTAAGCTCTATTTTAGACCTTAATAAAACACTTAATTCTTTTAAAATGAAATTAGGATTTAAATGCTTCTTAGCTTGGTCCTGAAACTTGGCATGCTACTCTCTTAAGGGACTTCAAGTTAAAAGACTTCCAAAAACCCAACTCTCTCTCTTTTCCAAATTAGACAAACTATTTCCCTCACTGCCTTCATTCCATGGATCCAGAGTAAAATTAATTGAATTGCATTTTTAGGTAACTGGTAAATGGTAATAATTTCTAATGTATTTGTCAGAGATGTCTTATTTAATTTAATTTAATTTATTTTTTTAGAGATATCCTATTTTAGACTGTAGTGGAAAGACAGGCTGTGAAGTCATACAACCCTGGATTTGAATGCAGACTTTAGCACATGCTATGATCTTGGTAAATTTTCCTATCCACTCAAAGCCCCAGTTTTTTTTTTGTTTGTTTGTTTTTGTTTTTTGCGGTACGTGGGCCTCTCACTGTTGCGGCCTCTCCCATTGCGGAGCACAGGCTCCGGACGCGCAGGCTCAGCGGCCACGGCTCACGGGCCCAGTCGCTCCGCGGCATGTGGGATCCTCCCAGACCAGCGCACGAACCCGCGTGCCCTGCATCGGCAGGCGGACTCTCAACCACTGCGCCACCAGGGAAGCCCCCAATTCGTAATTTCTGATGGCAAAAGTAATGTGTGTTCATTGTAGTTAATTCAGAAAATATAGAAAAACATAAACATAAAAAAATTCACTTGTTATTGCACCACCAGATATAACCCCTGAGAAAACTTTGTGGTGTTGCTTTCAGATTGATTTATAAATTACATATGTTGAGAATGTACCAGAATACACAAATAAATCTATCATGAACTTTTCCCACTTTTCAAGTCTTTTATGATGTTATCTTAGTAGTTAAGCAGTTGTTATAGCATGGATTTACCAATATATATTTAATTTATTACCTATTATCCAATTAATATTATTTTCTAGTTTTACATAATTCAGTGGACGCATATAAGAATAGCCTTGTAAACAACTATCATTTGTTAAGCATTTATTATTTTTTAGTTACTATGCTAAACATAGGACATGCATTGCTTTGATTATTTTTAAATAATTTATTTTATTGAAGTATAGTTGATTTACAATGTTGTGTTAATTTCTGCTGTACAACAAAGTGATTCAGTTATACATAGGTACATACCTTGATTATCTCAACCCAATTTTTGATTTGATATTTTTAGTCCATTTAATGGATCAAGAAAATCCATCAGGCTCAGAGATATCCAGTGTCACAGAACCATTAAATAAAGGAGTGGGAATTACAACTCAGCCTTTGTGATAAAGTCCTGCACATGGAATTTTGGGGTCAGGGATATGAATATTTACAAGGCTTTTGAGACATGTAATAAGCAAATTGCTCTCCAGATGTGAATTTACATGAGCAGTAAACCAAGTGCTTTTATTTTTAACAGTTTCCAGGGAAGGAACTTCTGCAGCATCTCTTCTTGACTGTCTCTTGACTATCTATTTTGATAACTCTTCCAGGCAACAGGCTCTTCTCTGTAGACCAGCTGAACTCCACCGCTCCTGGCTTCAGTAATTCTTTTAAAAAGTGAAGGACAAACCAGTTTCCTTAATACTTATTCTTTGAACACTGTAAAACAGTAGTTTAAGACATTATGTTCATTTATTGATAGGTTCACATGATATCTTTTTCCAGAAAATTGTGGGATGGTCGTGATAGCCCTCAAACATTTTTGTTCTATTCTTTACCTTTCCTATGTAGGGTATATTTCCCATCTCCTTTCATTTTTTTGCTTATTCCTGGGTCTTCTAAGCTCAATTAAAAGAGCAAAGATCTAAGTTAGACATAATACTATCTCTAGTCTGAGACCAAAACTGATGGTAATGGAAAAGTCATTTTCTGACTTTTGAAAGCAACTGTCTTTTCATAGTTGCATTTCTTCCCCCTGAGCTCTACCTGTCGAATCTTTATCCTCTGTGCATATGTGGTGCTATTTTTTAATTTCATTCCTGGTGAACTTCATCTTGTTTTTTGTTTTTTCGGGTTTTTCCCCCTTCGAAACATTTGTTTAACTCATCCTAGTGACTGAATTCCGCATCTCTCTTCCAAGATGTTAACTTCCCTGCCTCACTTGGCAGCATCCGTCAAGTTAGACGGGTGTGTCCTCCATTCTTTCTTCCAGGTCAGTGACAAAGAAATGCAACCACACTAACTGTGGGGATGACCCCTGGCAGACGTCACTGGCCGCAGTCTCTGGCGAGTGATCGGTCATGAGCCGTGCGTGGCTAACTCAGCTTTGGACGCAGAGATATAAGGTTATCAGCCAACTACAACCCCATGAAACTTGCCACTGGCAGTTCAGATGCTTATTTTCAGAAGCACAAGAATGAAAACTTGAACAGCAGTTCTCTCCTGGAGGAAAAAGAGCTCTGCCTGCCACCCCCTTACTTCGTGACCTTGGGCAGCCCAGATCCTTACTGTGCGTTAGATCCTTCCAACCCTTGAAGGGCTTGGATGGCTTCACTCTAAAGTTCTACTTGGTTCTAAAACTCCCCAGTTCTGGGAAAGGGATGGACTGGGAGTTTGGGGTTGGTAGATGCAAACGATTACATTTAGCATGTATAAACAACAAGGTCCTAATGTATAGCACAGGGAACTATGTTCAATATCCTGTGATAAACCATAGTGGAAAAGAATATAAAAAAAGAATGTATATACATGTATAACTGAGTCACTTTACTGTACAGCAGAGATTGACACAACATTGTAAATCAACTATATGTCAATAAAAAATAAATAAAATTAAAAAAAAAACCCTCCCCAGTTCCCATTGAAAACCGACCTATTTGTCTAAAAAAGACAAACAATAGACAACATATCCATGAAAAGGTGCTCAACGCCAATAATCATGAAGGAAATGCAAATCAACACCACAGTGAGATATCGCCTCACACCTGTTAGGATAGCTTGTTAAAAAAACAAAAGACAGCAAGCGTTGTCAAGGATGAGGAGAAACTGGAACCCTTGAGCACTGTTGGTGGGATTCGTAAACTGATGCAGCCACTGTGGAAAACAGAATGGAGGTTCCTTAAAACTTTAAAAATAGAACCACCATATTATCCAGCCATCTCACATCTGAGTATTTATCCAAAAGAATTGATCTGGATCTCGAAGAGATACCTGCACTCCCGTGTTGACTGCAGTGGTATTCATAATAGCCAAGATAGAGAAACAACCCAAGTGTCCACTGAAAGATGAATGGATAAAGAAAGTGCAGTCTATATGTACAAGGGAATATTATTCTGCCTCAGAAAAGAAAGAAATCTTGCTATTTGCAACAATGTGGGTAGACGTGGAGGACATTATATCAATACTAAGTGAAATGAGCCAGACACAGAAAGACAAATACTCTATGATCTCACTTATATGTGGAATCTACAAAAGCTGAACTTGTAGAAGCAGAGAGTGGAGTGGTGGTTACCAGGGACTGGGGTAGGGGAAATGGAAGATTCTGGTCAAGGGTATCGAGTTTCATTTATGCAGGATGAATGGGTTCTGGAGATCTAATGTAAAGCATGGTGACCATAGGGTACAACAGTGTCCTGTATAATTGAAATTTGCAAAGAGGGTAGATCCTAAGTGTTCTTACTACACACATACACACACACACACACACACACACACACAGTTACCATGTGAGGGAATGGATGTGTTCATTAGCTTGATTGTAGTGACTATTTCACAATGTACACATATATCACATTGTCAATTTACACACTTTAAGTATATATAAAAGAAAAACGAAAAAGAAAACTGACCTATGTCACAAAGGTCACTGTCTTCTCAGAGGCCCATGTCTTCGGGCTTCACCCTCCTTCCAGTGTTTGCAGGTCCTTCTCCCTCTCTCACTGTCCCCTCGCAGGTGTGAACACACTCAAGCTCCTTGGGCTTTGCTCCATCTCTGGCTACCACTGTCTCTCTTTCTTTCTCACCTCACATTCTCCACATGGGGATTTACACTCACCACTGGTCTGAATGTTTGCATCCCCCCAAATTCATATATTGAAACCTAATCCCCAATATCATGGTATTAGGAGGTGGGGCCTGGGGGAGGTGATTAAGTCATGAGGGTGGAGCCCTCACGAATGGGATTAGTGCCCTTCTAAAGAGACCCCAGAGAGCTCCCTCACTCCTTCCCTCATGTAGGACACAGTGAGAAGTCGGCAGTCTGCAGTCTGGAAGTGGGCTCTCACCAGATGCCGAATCTGTTGGCACTTTGACTTTGGGCTTCCAGCCTCCAGAACTGTGAGAAGTAAATTTGTGTTTATAAGTCACCTGGTCCATGGTATTTTGTTACAGCAGCCCGAATGGACCAAGACACTAGCCGTTTCTTCTTCATGACTTTTCAAACATTGAAAACCCATAACCATTTTTCTTCCCTCTAAATCAAGACAGAGGAATTGTTCCAGCTAAGGGTGGGGCTCCACCCTCTTCCAGTGCAGTCTTTTCTGATTCCTGGAGGCCCAATACTTATGTCTCTGTTCATTCGCGGGAGGGAACGGGTGGTGGCTCTTGCCTGGGCAGGAATAATATAAAAGCAGGGCCCGTGTTTGGCGGGGCCACTCGTATTTGGGTACCCTCAAATAAATCCCATCTTATGGCCTCGATTTCCCAGTTCTGTCACTGACTAACCAAGTCACCTCCCTACTCTGCCTTTCAAGCATCTTTACGTGCAAGTAGCCTAGCAAGGGTGATCCTCCACCAATCTTGGAAGGTGGCCGAGATGTCCCAGTGAGACAGCAGGCATGACGATGCTTAGTGGCCTGCACATCCTTCCCCTGGCGGTAGGTGAGGTTCTTGTCATTATTATTACCCCTGGCAGTAGGTGTGTCCAGGTGGGTAACAGAATGATGAGGAAGCCAGGTACCCTTCTAGAATCCTGCCTCTACACCGCCCCCTGCCCCAGAAAATGGTACCCTGGGATAAAGTGAGATTCTCCTTTCCCCTGAAGCACATGTGTAACTGCCCCTTATTTTGCTCCAACTCTGTTCTATAACTTTTCATTTGGCAGACTGGGAAAAGGCTCAGGAAGTTGAAGGAATTTGTTGAAGTTCATTTGTTCATGGTTGGTATGTGGAAGAGCAAGACTTCAGACCCACTTCTGTTTGACTGCAAAGCCCTCCTGCTGCTTGCCGCTCAGACTCCAGGATACCGTGCTCAGGGGGAGAAAGTTGGATGGTTCTCCAATAGCCTTGGAACATTCGGTGTGACAGACACACACACCTCTGCCTCAGGACCTTTGCACTGGCTGTTCCCTCTGCCTAGAATACTCTTGCTGCTGTTATTTGCATGGCTCACTCTCTCCTTTACTCAAGAGACCCCTTCTGAGTGAAGCCTTTCCAGGCCATTTATAATTGCAGCCCCACCCCTACCCCGCATTCCCCTTACCCTGCTCTGCTTTGCATCTCTTTATCATCACACTCCACACAAGCGTTCCTCAGCGTCTGACTGACATTCTTCGAACATAGGAACTCGGTTCCGATTTGGAGAGCAAGGGGGTATATTTTACTTAGGTATTTTCTTTGTTATCTGTCCTCTGCTGTCGCCATGAAGTCAGTTATTCTCCTGTTTTGTTCACTGCAGTATTGCCAGCGCCTGGACCAGTGCCTGGAACCTGATAGGTGTTGATAAATGTCTGTGAGTGAAGGCCTGTGCGTGTCCACAGCAGCAGATGCTGTGGTCCGGAGGGTGGGTTGGAAGCAAGAGCTCAGCAACAGGGTAAGGAGAGAAAGTTCCAGCTGCTAAGGGGGCCAGGCCTAGCAGCTCCTTGGGGGCAACGAGGTGTCCAGGGCTGCGGCCATAAACGATACTTGTTCTAGACGACGCATCCCCTCTGCTGCACCAGGAAGAAAGCTGTGGAGGCACTGAACCCACCCACAGGTGCAGTGGCCACGTTGAGGCTTATGTCCACACAGCACACAGACTGGAGGCCACTTTTCATTGGCTCACCACTCCATGTCTTAAGTTGGTCTTGAAGCCCTGGGCACATCTGAGACGTCGTCATGATGGCTCTGGGGCTCAAAGACCAGTGAGAGAAACTGGGGACATCGTTTCTTCAGTGCAGAGGACCCCAGGTAAAGTTGGCCCGCCTGTGGCCCACGGTCCCCTGAGTCCACCTCTAGGAGGTCACCTAGCCTGCTGCCCCGCACTAATGACCTACGGTTGTGTCCTGGTCCTGCTGCTGGATCGTGAGGCCTTATTACAGTGCAGGAGCTCTGCCATCAGAATTCCTGGGTCAGATCGCGGCGCCAGCACTGAGTCACACTGTGACATTGGCCACGTTACTTAAAGTGGTCTGTGCCTCTATTGGCTCTTCTGTAAAATGGGAACATTGATGTCTTCTTCATAGGACTGTTGTGAGGATTACAGAAATGAGGATATGTCAGGTCCCTGGAGTTGAGCCTCGTGTGTTGTCGAGTTTTACTACACGTTGTCCAGGCATCCCCAGTGCACAGCAGGACGGCTGGTGCAGTGGGTGCTCAATACAAGTCTGCTGGGGACACGAAGGGAGTGAGACGATGGACGCACAGCTTGTGACGAGTTAGCTCGGCCTCTGAACCAGGCAATGGCTGTGTGCTGGGGGAGCAGCCCTCCCTGTGCAGCTCTAAGACAGGAGCACCTCTGTCAGCCTCATCTCAAAGCCGTGTCCGGGACGTAAACCGACAGGGTTTCTAGTGATTGAAATAGGGGAGGGAAGGACTGAGTTTATAAATATAACTACAAACACATGCTTGGTAACTAAGCACTTTGGTAAAGATCCCCACTCTAGAGAGGGAATTTTCCCTTTGAAAATGAGCATACTAGCAATGGTTTCATGCAGGCCTTTGGGGCGTGTGTCCGAGAGTGGCCATCTTTTTACTGATGGCTGCAAAGCCCCTGTGGGCACAGTGGAAGGTCACTCCAGACCGGATGTCTCCACTCGGTCCTTCCATGGCAATCGCTGTGTTTGCCCATCGGCTCCCATCAAGGCCTTCGTCCTTGCATTCTCTGCAAGGCTTGCACCAATAGCTGAGGTTTCTCTCAATTCGGTTTATGATCCAGGCATTGAAGTGAGTTTGCATGCTTGTCCCTCTGCGCTTCCCCTGCACTGGAGGTGACTGGGGTCAGAGAAGCAGAAGGAGGTGGAGGAAACACGCAGTTGGGTGCACCAGCACCAGAAGCACGACGCTTGATTTCTTGACCTCCCAGACCGAAGGCAGGAGCCCCATCTCCCCCACCAAGCCTCACCGACCGGGGTGATGCGAAGCTGATCTTCTTATTCCTCTGGTCTCCAAAAGGAAATGCCCGCTCCCGGGGAAATAACAACTCATCACCATCATGTTATCTTGCTCTCGAGGGAAATCACTTGTTTTTCTGTTTCTTCTTCAATCAACCAACCATCCTCTTCTCCGCGTGTCATCACCGTCCATAAGTTGACTTCACAGAACTTAAATCGCTCAGCCTGGACTGGTTGGGATATCCAAATTCAAAAACAATCACATTCCTCTTTTTTTAGGATGAAGAAATATCCTATTAGTTTGTGGATGGCTAATTTATGTTTTCTTTCAGTAAGTTGCATTTGAGATCATATTGGGCAGGGTTGATATTACAACATTCATCTAGTCAATCCCCTTACCGAGAATTTTATCAATTCCCAGAGCAGCTCTGTCTGTTTATAAAATTGATGAGGTTTGAGGACACATTCTCTCAGAAAGAATTTCCCATTCTAAGAACTGAAGATTCTAATGTTATCTGAGCCATATTTTATAGAGACAGAGCTAGTCCTCCTGGGGTTGACAAGACTCCAATCTTCTTTCTTTACGTGAACTGTGAACCCCAGAATTTGGGGTGCAAGGCAGGATGCTTGGTAGGGCTGTTCTTTTTGGGTATAAGCCAAGTACATAGTGCTGTTTCTGGATCCAAGAACTCCTGGTACACACACACACACACACACACACACACACACAGATCACTGGGAAATAACTCTTGTTTCAGGGCAAGTGTGACCCCATAGGTGTGTGGAGGGTACCGTGACAGTGGCTTGGTGTCTGTTGTTCATTGCAGTGGCCAGGCCTGGCTGTCTGCAGCTATGAGCTCTGACCTCCTGTTGGAGGAGATAATTGGAAGGACATGACTGTCGTTGACTTGAAAGTTGGGCCTGGGCAAAAAAAAATACTGCTCACCCCGCTCCCCTGCCCTTGGAATGTAGGCTCTGCACACTATTCCCACAGCTAGAGCCATTTTCAAGGGTGCAGCCTTGAGGGATCAGTGTGTTTTGAGACCATCTGGAGGGTATATGTAACTGAACCCTGTTAAGGTCTCTAAACTTTCAAGATCCTGGAGGGCAGTGGCAGAGATCTTCTCGTCTTGAGGCCGCCCAAGACAAACCTGGTATGTGAGTTCCCTTGCTTATTAAGGCTGTCACCTACCAGGCTAGAGTGGTCTGCTTCTTCCTTTGGTCTCTCCTTGCCCTTCATGTATGAGGGCCAGCTCCGTATTTCACCCAGGAATTTCCCAAGGTTGTGAACCAACACCTCCATGCATTCTGAAAAGCACAACATAGAAAAAGAATGCAAAACACAATATCTAACCCTTGCAGTCCAACTCCTCTGCTTAGCATGCCCGTGCCGCAAGGGCCTAGCTTCTCCAGGATCGTCCCCACCCTTGGAAGGAGTTGGACATTACCTTGTGTTGGCATTTGACAGGTAACACAGGGTTCCATTTGCACACAACTTTTCCTGAGAATTGTTCTACCAAGTGCTGGGGAAAAGAACCACTGGAAAGGAGCAGAAGGAACAAACGCCAGAGATCACACAGGCGTAGGACTAATTTGTGTTCCCTTCAGCCAGAGACGAAAAGCCTTGGAGTTCATGGGACATTGGGCAGAGAACACAAATGAGTTTTGTTTTTTTTTAAGAAGATGTTGGGGGTAGGAATTTACTAATTTTATTTATTTATTTTTGCTGTGTTGGGTCTTCGTGTCTGTGCGAGGGCTTTCTCTAGTTGTGGCAAGCGGGGGCCACTCTTCATCGCGGTGCGCGGGCCTCTCACTATCGCGGCCTCACTCGTCGCGGAGCACAGGCTCCAGACGCGCAGACTCAGCAGTTGTGGCTCACGGGCCCAGTTGCTCCGCGGCACGTGGGATCTTCCCCGACCAGGGCACGAACCCGTGTCCCCTGCATCAGCAGGCGGACTCTCAACCACTGCGCCACCAGGGAAGCCCCAGGAATGAGTTTTGACTCAGCAGTGGCAGGGAGGTGGGGGTGGGGGGAATTTGCCTGAGACTAAAGGCTGTTCTGCTCTCCCTTAACAAAGCTTGAAAGCAAGTCTCAAAATGAGTAAACTGTTTCAAAGTAATTTAACTGCATCCCAGAATAAAGCTCTAGACTATTTACAGAAATTCACAAATATTTAGGGCTTCCCTGGTGACAATAATATTATTTAATTAAAAACTTTATTCAGATTTTACCAATGGTCCAACATCGTCCTTTGTAGAAAAAGGAAACCCAAGGCCTTGCATTCCATCGCCATGTCTTGTTAGCCTTTCTTAGTCTGGAATGGCTCCCGAGGCTTTATTTGTTTTTCATGACATTGGCACTTTTGAAGAGTACAGGTCAGTGACTGTGCAACACGTCCCTCATTTTGGGTGTATCTGCTGATTCCTTGTGATTGGGCTCGGGCTGTACCCTCTGGGCCGTCCGTCATACCACAGGAGTGACAGTGTGTCTTTCTCTGTGCATCAAGTCCAGAGGCCCTGCAGTTGATCAGTTCCACTCCTGGAAACGGTAACTTTGGTGATTGTTAAGATGGTCCCTGCCAGGTTTCTCCTCTGAAAAGTGATTTTACATCTTGTAATTAATAAGTGTTTTGTGGAGAGAGATTTTGAGACAATATTAGTCCCTGTAATCTCAACCACTTTCACCCACTGGCTTTGGCATTCATTGATTCACTCTCTACTTTTAATAGGCCTCCAGGGGATTCTGGTGTGCGCTGCTTGGCCTGGTCTGAGGACCAGTGCTTGGGAACTTCTGCACTTAGTGGACAGTGACCTCTCCAGACCTCTCCAGGGTGGTCCCAGCATGTGGTCTGGTGTCTGGTTCACAACAGGTGTCCCATGAGTGGTAGAAAGGAAGCCAGAGGCAACTGTGTGTTCTCTCTGGGCTGTGGGCCATCATCAGTAAAATGAGGACGATAAGTATTTGTAACTGTGATGTTTTATGATTGTTTAAGTTTCCTCTTCCCCCATGAGAGGGTAATTCCATTATACAATGCTTTCTTCAACATGGGAGCCTGGGGTTGTGTGTGTTGTGGAAAAACAAGAAAACAAGAAGCTCTACAGCTCAATACATGCCCCAGGAAATGAAGGTTGGAATTAGTTTATCCATTCATTCAACAAATATTTATTGCACACCTTCTGTGTGCCAAGCCCTGCTACCAAGCAGTATGCAGTGGTAACAAGATAGGCATGGGTCCCGCCCATGGAATGTGTCATCTTGTGATGTTAAGAAGTACCATGTTTCTCTGCTCTAGTCCAGCATTTGGTGATGAGCAAGGGCAGACTTCCAGAAACAATGCTCTCCTCCCTCTCAGGTTATTCCCGAAGCACCTCTCAGGAGAGTTGGGCAAAGCTGTGCATACAATGTATAAAAAGGAGCTCTTGTTTGAAAGAAGCCTGTTACTTCAGAGCTGCCTGTGAGATTCTTCCATAGCATTCTTCATCTAAACTTTCTACCTATTTGTGTTGTGGAAAACACACTTTGCATTGTTCTTAAAGGAATGGATCTGAATCTGATCAGGGTCCATTTTCTTTCTCAAACCAGCCTGTAGAGTGAAAGCCAAGATAACTCTCGATACTTTCTGATTCATAAGCAAAGTCAAGCCACTTATACAGATGAACTTTCCAGAAGAAAATTAGTGAGGTCATGATAGTGAGTTAATTGGCACAGTGCTGACATGCACATTATAATTTGGATGAGTAAACTAATGTTGTACAATAAACTTCTCATAACAAATACAATTTTCTAAAACAAACAAAAGAGTGAGGAATGCAGTTCTCCATAACAACCCTGCAAAGCAAACACAGCCTAGAGATTAAAGGTTACATTACAGATAAGATAATAATAAGGCCTTTGAAGTTTACAAACAGAATGTCACAGGAGAATTTCTTTCTTTCTTTTTTTTTTAAAGGAATCTTTATTTTTTTTAATACGTTTATTTATTTTATTTATTTATTTTTGGCTGCACTGGGTCTTTGTTGCTGCACGTGGGCTTTCTCTAGTTGCAGCGAGCGGGGCTACTCTTTGTTGCCGTGCACAGGCTTCCCATTTCGGTGGCTTCTCTTGTTGTGGAGCACGGGCTCTAGGCACACGGGCTTCAGTAGTTGTGGCACGTGGGCTCAGTAGTTGTGGTACACGGGCTTAGTTGCTCCATGGCATGTGGGATCTTCCCGGACCAGGGCTTGAACCCGTGTCCCCTGCATTGACAGGCGGATTCTTAACCACTGTGCCCCCAGGGAAGTCCCCACAGGAGAATTTCTTGCAAACAAATTGGCCTAGACTCAGTTGGACAATATACAATGTAAGAATTTGTCAAACTGGTTTGCATTTACATCCTTGAGTGTTTTTGAGGGGTTTGACATATTCCCAACCTTCTGCCGTAACTTTGTAATAAGATGTGACCGTGAGTTCAGTGCCATGGATTCTCAAAATAACCTTTGTCAACTGCTTTCTCAATCTGTCAAGGTCTGTTGAAATTTGTGGCCTCTGCTTTCAACTATATTCTTAACCAAAGCTGAATACAAGAACGTAGAGCTTGTTGTTTTCTGTTTTCATGCATCGTATTTATTGATATGTGGCTATTCTAGTTTTTAAGCCCCCAGTACTCTGCTGTTCACTGGATCTGTTTACTGGATCTATTAAACTATTCATCATAGTTCACACCAAGGTGATAGGACTTAACAGAAGTCACTTCACTCGGGGTCCTTGTTTATGTCTACTCCCTGCCTCCGTCCACTATTTCTTCACCTTCTCTGTCTGATTCAGTCTGACCCTTCCCACTTCCTCTTCCTCCGCTACTCCAGGTAGAACTAACCTTTCCAATCACTCAGCTCCCACTAGGACAACATTACGTGCTCGCACGTTCGTCTCTTCAGCTGTAACATTTGTCCCATGATAACAAGGATCTGTCTTCCTCATTTTTGTGTCCATAGTCCAAAGCATAATTCACGGCACTTAGGAAGTGCTTGGTAAAAGTTACTTGGATGAATGAAGAAAAGAGGTTCCAGGGGAAAATGCCTGCCTGAGTCAGGGAGGAGGGAGCCATCGATCAGCCATGCATGACTAGTTTGCAGAGTGGCGGCGCTGGTGGGGCGGGCAGGGGACGCTGAGGCCCTTGGTCTCCCTTGCCGAACGCTGCTTCTTGCCTTAGAGGTGAGGTCGTCTTGACTGTGTTGTCTGAAACAGGACTTTTCCAGAGCCATCCTCTCCGGGGTGAGAGAGTGCAGTTGGTTCTTCAATATTTCCCGAGATCACTCTCACTTTTACCAGCAGAAATTCCTGAAAATTCACAGAATAATCAAACCTACATCAGGGAATAGAAATCGGGGCTGACACGACAGCGTGATATTTACCCCAATATGGCAGATGAGCTACATGAATGTCCCCCCGTCCTAGTGGAACCCTTCAAAAAGGACGGGACAAACCTACAGAGCTTTAAGTACAAAGAATGCCGCAAGGAGAGGACACTAGGCAAGAGGTTTACCCGCAACTTCAGAAGTGAGGGGGTGGGGTTAGCAGAGGAGAGGCGTTTATAAGAGTCCCTGCAGGGTTCGAGCTGGGAGAAGCTGGTCAGCTGTGCCGCAGACCCTGGTTGAGGGCACTGAGAACGTATGAAGCACCTGCCAACTACGAGCCCAGGTAGCTTGTGTTCTAAGGTGATTGTCTCGACTGACTCTTTTTAGGGAACAGATGACCCAGCTGCCCATACCCACCCTGTCTGGTCCGGTTGATGATACGTCGGTAGCCTGCGTGGCCTGCATTAGTGTTTCAAAGTTCTCTCACACGTGTAACCATCTTCCCGCTATCACTGTGTAGCTTTTGTCTGACCCTGCAGACCTCACTCTGGAGAAGGCAGCGAGGTGAGGAAATAGACTCAGAAAGGTTAATCTTTCTGGTCAATCTGGCCCAAGAGCTCTCATTTTTAATCCTTTGAAGGACAGGCAGTAATTGACTTGTCCCCTGCAAGGATTCTTGAAACTCACCATTGGCCTCCTCTGGCTGTCGGGTGGGGATCTGCACTCAGAGTCTGTGTCCCAGGACAGGAGCAGTGAGCCGTGTGCTGGCCCAACAAGACCTGTTCCCGTCTGAAGAGCCGTCCTCTGATGGAGGGTCGTCTAGAGGCCACCCAGCGAGGCTTCCTCTGGTAGGGGAGCCAGCCGTGTTGGGGGAGGGGACGTTAGCCTGCCGGAGGCTGAGTGGGCGGCCAGTGGCAGAACCGTGATTAGTTTTGAGCCCCTGAGGACAATCTCTGTCTGGACCCCATCTCTGCTCATTTCCTTGTCCACCTATGATTGGCCCTATAGACAAAGACACCCCTTCTTAGCTGAGTGTCCTCAGAATGTTTGGACCATCATGGCCTCCTACCTCCCACCTACCCACCTCGGGCCATGTTCCAGCAACTCCTGATCACTCAGCATTCTTCACGGGCACAGTACAAAGAACATCATAATCAACTGACCTGATCTTATTTCTTATTTCTCCATACTTTGAGCGTGATTTTCTGTCTGGTCTCTGTAGAACCCCCCTGTCGCAGCTCACAGTGGACACCGGAAGGGAAGGAGCTTCTCTGTCCTGCTCGGCCAGTGATGAGTTCCAAAACCAAGGGTTTGTTGGGAATGCGCATGACCTTTCAGTGTCTGCTGACCCCCAGCTCTCTTCCCACCTCAAGGCGCGGGCACTTCAGCTCCTCGGGGTCTGGTTGGGGAGAAGTTCTGGTCTTAAGTCAATTGGTGCAGCAGGGCAGAGCTCTGATTGGTTGCTGCAGGAAGTGCGCAAAATAATGCCTACGGGCAAGCGTATTTCTGCATCGGATGAGCAGGTTCTTAAACCGCGGTGCTGTGTCCTTCAGTCCCAAACCCCAAGCACACGTGGTGTTGTGGGCCACATAACGAGGCGAAGCCAAGAGGGGCACCAAAGAGTCCACACATCAGTCTGGCAGTCAGATGGCAACGTTCTGATGGGCATCTCTTTAAGAGAATTTGAAACGCAAATATTTTCCAGACACACCCATTCTTATCTTGTTTGTTTAGGAAAGCATCAATAGTTGCGATGGTTAAATTTTATGTATCAATTTAGCTAAACCGTGGTGCCCAGTTGTTTTGCCAACCATTAGTCTAGATGTTGCTGTGAAGTTATGTTGTAGATGTGACTTTAAGTAAAGAAGATTACCCTTCACAATGTGGGTGGGCCTCACCCAATCAGTTGAAGGCCTTAAGAGTTTAAGAGCAAAAACTGAAGTTCCTTAAGACGAAGGAATTCTGTCTCAAGATTTTAACATGGAAACCTCAGCTGGGTTGCCAGCCTGCTGGTCTGCCCTACAAATTTCAGGCTTGTCAGCCCCCGTAACTGCACGAGCCAATTGCTTAAATAAATCTCTTAACACATATATCCTATTGCTCTTGTATCTCTGGAGAAACCTGATTAAGACAGTATTTTGTGAAAACACAAGGGGAGAGGGTTTCAGTGGGGACAGTGGTGCAGTGACTCTGGCCAAATCCTCTCTATGTCTGGGGCTCTGATGTCACACGCTCGCTGGGTAGCATGGCCTGCAGACAAGAAAAACAGGGTGAATACTTAGCTATTTCAAAAATTCACCTGCCACAGACACATAATTTCAGCATATCCAAAGGGAGTGTTGCCTCTGAGGATGGTGGACCCATGGAAATATCCTCATTGGCTATAAAGTCTGGGTGGGGATGTTCTGATGCACCTGGGTTCCATGAGGGAAAACCCCTTCCAGTCCTGGGATGTGGGCAAAAGGATGATAACTACAGTAGCTAATATGCTAGGCACTCTGCTAATGCTTCAAGCTTATTACCTCATTTAATTTTTAAGAAATAGACTTTATAGGGCTTCCCTGGTGGCGCAGTGGTTGAGAGTCCGCCTGCCGATGCAGGCGACGCGGGTTCGTGTCCCGGTCTGGGAGGATCCCACATGCCGCGGAGCGGCTGGGCCCGTGAGCCATGGCCGCTGAGCCTGCGCGTCCGGAGCCTGTGCTCCGCAACGGGAGAGGCCACAAGAGTGATAGGCCCGCATACCGCAAAAAAAAAAGAAAGAAAAATAGTATAAAGTCCATATTATCTGGAATCCAACTTTGTAGAGGGAGGGGTCTGAGCACTGTTGGTGCAGCTCCACCTCCTACTCTCTCCAGGACTGTTTCCCTGGATAACTCAGCTTGATTGAGCCCATAGAATCAGTTTCCCTCCTTTGTCATATTTTTAGCATGTCTTGAACTATAATTACACACTGATGATATATAAATGGATACTGTAGATGAAGAAAGGCACTTTCAAAAAGCCTGTTCTATTAAAACTGCTCTGTAAATGTCACAGAGTAAGACTTGAAAAGTTTTCAAGGCAATGAAACCAGAAATAGTATGTACTGCTTGGTTCATTTTTGTGCCCACTTCCTTCTAGGGCAGATTTTAGACTGTCCTGAGGCCATACTTTTTTTAAATTCTAAAGTATCCCACGTTGGAACTAACTATAGAAAGTTAATACTGAGAATTAGATTTCTAACCCAATAGTCTAGCAAGAGAAGGCCTGTTTAAGCATAAACGCTGTGAGGAAAATGTGACTAGTCCATTCTTTAAACATGTTGCAATAAAAATAGTCTGTCTCTTCCTAAACCTTTTGTCTGACACTCTGAAGTGTTAAGAACAGGCCAGGGGGAGCAGATTATTAGTAGCAATGCCTGGTGTTACGAAAAGCCAATGAAAAGAAAAAGCAAAGCAAAGTTAACATATGGAAGAGGATGAAATTTTTAGCAATACCACAGCTTCTTTCCTGTTAGCAAAGGGTCTTCCAGTTCCTTACACAGTGATTGTTCTTAGCTTGAAAACTTGGTAAATACAAGTCTCACGAATGTAATAGGGAAGAATAACTCTGACTCCGTGTTAGATCTATTTCTTTTTTTTTTTTCCTTTGAGTGCTTTACCTGCAGCTCATGGATTTTATTTATTTATTTATTTACAAAAAATCTTTATTGGAGTATAATTGCTTCACGATACTGTGTTAGTTTCTGTTGTACAACAAAGTGAATCAGCCATATGCATACATATGTCCCCATATCCCCTCCCTCTTGCGTCTCCCTCCCACCCTCCCTATCCCACCCCTCTAGGTCGTCCCAAAGCATTGAGCCGATCTCCCTGTGCTATGCTGCTGCTTCCCACCAGCCAACTATTTTACATTCGGTAGCGTGTATATGTCCATGCCACTCTCACTTCGCCCCAACCCTGTGTCCTCAAGTCCATTCTCCATGTCTACGTCTTTATTCCTGCTCTGCCACTAGGTTCATCAGTACCATTTTTTTTTTTTTTTTTTTAGATTCCATATATGTTAGCATACAGTATTTGTTTTTCTCTTTCTGACTTACTCCGCTCTGTATGACAGACTAGGTCCATCCAGATCTCTTTCTTTTACTTTCTCCTTTGTGCTCTGTTGCCTGTGCTTAGTCATTCTGGCTCTACACCTTTTGTAAAAGAACGTTGCCTATAGCCTGAAGTATACAGGATAGCCCAGTTTCAAGGCTCTGACCGTTAAAGGTATAACATTCTTCCATTCAGATAGAGATAAAAAGTTGCAGAACAGAGAATAACATGTCTTGCTGGAGGTTTACAGGAGCATAGTGACTTGACCTACATAGACAGCTGCAAGAACAAAGGATGCTGACACCAAGAAGTTTGCAACAACGAGCCACACTTGTCCCCTTTTAGTATAAAAGAAGCCTGAATTCTAACTCAGGGAAGATGGCTTTTTCAGACCCTCCCATCTTCTCAGTCGGCTGGCTTTCCAAAAAGAGGCACTATTCTTTGCCCCCGCAGCTCATCTCCGGGTTTGCTGGCCTGTTGTGCACTACAAGTTTGCATTTGGTAACAGTAACACAAGTGTTGCCTGGAACAAAAAGTATCAAAGACGACATCCTGGGCTTCCCTGGTGGCGCAGTGGTTGAGAATCTGTCTGCCAATGCAGGGGACATGGGTTCGAGCCCTGGTCTGGGAAGATCCCACACGCCGCGGAGCAACTAAGCCCATGAGCCACAACCACTGAGCCTGCGCGTCTGGAGCCTGTGCTCCACAATGGGAGAGGCCGAGATAGTGAGAGGCCCGCGCACCGCGATGAAGAGTGGCCCCCACTCACCGCAACTACAGAAAGCCCTCGCACAGAAACAAAGGCCCAACACAGCCAAAAATAAATAAATAAAATTTATTTTTTTTAAAAAAAGAATTCTTTGCGGTTTTATTCCACAAAAAGTTTTCATGAACTCTTCAGTTGGTCCCTACAAGGACAATTCTGACATGTTATGACTGAAGTTTCTTCCACTGGGTCAAGTGAAGCATGATGAGACATTTAACGCTGGACTGCAGTCATATCTATTTTTCCTTCAAAGTCCTGCTCAAAAATGATCTTCCCGAAGCTTTCCTCGGCTTCCCTTGGCCAAACTAATCACTGCTTTGCTTGTGTTTTCATTCCTCTTCTGCCTGCCTGTATGTATACCACACATCACAATGCTGGAAGTGCTCATTTAGCTGCGTCCCTCTCCCACTGGACCCTGAACCTCTGAGCATGGGGAACAGGTAATCTTTCTGTCTCCCATGTGGCATGGAGTAGAGCATAGACCAGAGCCCAGCCACCACTGCCTGGTGCGTTGGAGTCCACAGAAGCCCCCAGGTACTCTGGGTCATTAGCAAATGAATAATCCCACTGGGACAAGCCATCCCACAGTTCTCAGCCCAAGTTGCATCACCTGACTTCTGATACGGCCTCTGATCTAGTTTTCAGGGTGAATGGCTAAAAGTGTACCTGTGCCTTACTACTCAAAGAGGCCTCAGCTATTAATACTTTAATAACAAAAAAAAATTGCACTTAAATATTTTTCTATGCAATAAGTTAAGTATTCTAACTTATAAGAATATATGTATTTATAGACATTTGTAATTGGACTCAAGATAGTTTAATTTTATAAAAAGCATATAAACACAATGTTTAAATGCCTTTTTTTCCTGAGTGACCTGCATGCAAAAATGATTCCTCACCCCTGGCGTACACTGCTTCTGTGAGAATATCTTTACTGTCATCTAGGGCTGGGGGTGCCAGTACCCGCCTTCTTCAGATCCTCTCATGGTTAAGAACTTGCAGATCAGTTTTACATACTTTTTTGAGCCCTTTGGGGTGACGGTCAGCACATAATCATTAGGTTCTGACCTGTAAGATGGGGAGAGCATAGGGCGTAGAGGGGATTAATCCTCTGCCCTCACGTGGTGGCAGGTGTGGCCATCATGAGCTACTGTACTTGCAAGTCCACCCCCCAAATCACAGCACTCCCTGAGTGCCTGCAGTATGGTGCAGGTCTATAAGACTGAGTTTCTTTTCCAATTTCCTACTCAGTCCTTAGAATTCCAGGACCCAGCATTTTGTCACACTCCCCAAAGCAAATTCCATTCTGTCAAGCGTTTGTTTCATAAAGCGCTTGTGAGTCGTGTCCATTGTTTTCTTCCACGAGACAGTTTCAGGTGTTATGCTGAGTGTGGTCCAGACCGGAAGTCCAAGTGTGCAGATTCTACTGAGACTTCTCGAGAAGACGAAAGAGAGGATCCTTCACGGGTAGCGCAGCAAAGCCGTCACAGCCCGTTCGGTATCTGCTTCCCATCCCATCCCCCATTTTCTCTTTGGTGTCCCTTGGCCTCACATCCCTTTCTTCCTGCCCTCACCCCCGTCCCGCCTGCGCAGCCTCCCTGCTCTCAGCCCTTGCTCCCTCCCGGATTTACTCCTTGTTCTTTTCCCTCTTATGTCCCAGAGCAGCTGGGGTTTCTCAGCGTCTTCGATCTTGAGTCCTCGCACCCATCCCTCTGCCTGTGAAAGATCCGCCCTTCTTAACAGGCAGTGGGGTCCTCAGCAACAGACACCACGCTTTATCCCACACCTGGAATGTGCCTGACAAAAGCCCTGGCACCGGGCAGTGCCGAATAAATGGTGGCCACTGTTGCTATGACGGCCGTGCGGCTTGTCTCGCTGGACCCTTGCATCCCAGCCTTACTAACTGGTGCATGTGGTGGCCGTGAGACTGCTTCTGGAAGGCGTCCTATGACAGAGAGTGTGAGGGGAAGGCCTGGCTACGGCAGGTGGAGTCCATCGCTGTGTCAAGGCCTTGCCTCCCCTTGGCTGCCCCCAGTGACTGAGTGGAGGGGGGATGCTAAAGCAGACCCTTTTCTGGAAGACATGGACTTTGTCACCTGCCTTGGACACAAGGTCTCCCCGATGACTTTGCAAGGTGTCCTTAGATCCTGCACCCAAGCTTCCCTGCCTCTCTCCCTCACTGGGGTCAAGCTTGCATTGTGGCCTGGTGGCTCTCACAGGCTTCCTAACTTCTTGTTTCTTTCACGCAGTCCCTAAATCAAAATCCTGCAAATTTAATCCCATCTCGGAGGACCTGGACTAACACAGCACCTAATACTGGGTCTGGGTCCTTTCACTCCTTATCCCTGTGCTGCTGGGGGCCAGTTGAACATCTTTTCCGGACCAAATACACTTATTAGCCCCATGATGCCTCCTCCCACCCCAGTGACCTGAAGCATCTTTCTCTGCAAAGTTGCAATGCCGATGCTGCCTGGATCAAACCTGTATCCATTTTTGTCTCTGTGTTTCTTCTTTCCCTCCTCTCTCCTTCTGTCTCCTATTTTCTCCCTCCCTTTGTCCCTTCACTGCCCTTTCCCCCTCTCACTTTGCTCCAGACATAACATCCAGTAATATAATACATATTAAAAATAGGTGATAACAGATTTCTACGTAAACCAAGAGGTTTGAACATCTTGTTCATCTTTTCTTCCTCTGAATTCCCACCAGAATGATAGTAAAGGAATAACACATCACAAAGCCACAAGAATTAAAAGAAGAGGAGGGGAGATTTTTGTGTCTAGAACTTAGTACTTTGGAAACTGGAAAGAAGAATAAAGAAAAGAAATAGCTTATATCCCAGAGACTCCCTAAGCCTCTGGATGCCAAGTGGGGGGAAATAGCTAGCCCTTCCTTGTCACAGAACCCTGGAAAAACTCAGGAATCAGAACATTAGGTTGGGATGCAGGTGGGTTGAAAACAGGAATATTGATGCAAGTCTTTAAAGGAGAATTAGGGCTTCCATGGTTTCTTTCACCTGTATAACCAGGTAATCATGCTGTCCTCATTCTGGAAGAAGGTGGGAAGTTTACTTTCTGGGGATATCGAACTAGACAGGCTCTGGACTGGGAGACCTTGAGAATAGCTGAGGGATGTGGGTATGAAATTACACTGGAAAAAAAAGAGATAAAGTGAAAATCAACAAACCGAGTTTATAGAACCCCCAACCCACTTCGCTCCCCAAACTGAGAGTCAGGCTTATACACCCCAGGCAGGAGACTTGAGGATCCTTTATGAGGACTTAGGCTCAATATGACATATTTTAAAAACTGGCACTCAGGGCCCCAGTGAAACAGCCAGTTCTTCTATAACGAAGCCACATCTGTGAGCTCTGCTCTCACTTAGGATGGTTCCAATTCTCTTCTTAGGGCCTCATCTATAAATGTGAGCAGACAGTGAAGAATAACCAAGAATTTATGTATAAAACCTTCCACTGAGTGACAGGTTCAAACGGGAAGAAAGGACAATGGAGGAAACGGACACGTGGGTGCAGAACGGATCTAAACCACAGTGTAACGAACGAACAACTTCAGAGGGATGAGATGTTACAGTCACGGAGCGGGTATCAACTGCTATAGAAAGGGACCAAGCAGGATCAAAGAAAGGGACCGAGACACTTGAACATACGGTAGCAGAAAATAAAAAATTAGATGATGAAGTGGACAAATATCCAAAATGTAAAACAGAAAGACAAGGAGAGGAGAAGTGAGGGGTGAAAAAGAGGAAATACGAGGGGTCAGGTCAGAAGACCCACATAACGGCTGTTTCAGAAAGAAAGAACAGATTAAGTGGAAGGAGGCAGTCACCCAATTTTAAAAAATCGAGAAAGAATTTCCAGAACTGAAGGACGTGACTGTCAGATTAAAGGCGTACCCAGAGTGCCCAGCATGATGAAAGAAAAAAGGCCGCACCTAGACACACTTTTCTGAAAGTCTCAGAACAGCAGGAACACGTGATCTTTTAGAGAGAGAGAGAGGAAAAAAAAAAAAAAACTCAGTGGAAAATTGCCCTTGAAATTTAGGGGAGAAAAGAACCCGTATCACTCTTTAAAACGATAGGAGATAGTGAAGGAAGCAAAAGAAAAGATAAACTGGCCTTTACCACGGCCCCTGGGACCCAAGAGTGTGGGCTGCATGTCCACTCTGCCCCTCTGGGGACAGGATGAGGGGATTAGACCCTGACCTCGGGACTGCCCCCCTGCTTCCCCTGGCCCACCCCAGTGACAAGTGTTAGAGCATCAGGTTCACAACCATGGTTGGAGTCTTGGGTGACGTCAGTCTTGCTGTCCTAAGTACACAGTGGTATAAAGCTTCCCAAACGGACTACTTTAAGTTGTTTGGATGAATGAATTCTGTTCCTTTTTTGTTTTATTATTTTATAGTCACAGTATAGTAAGTCAGCAGCAGAGCTGAATTCAGAACTGAATTCTCTTGACAGGAAAATGGATTTATATGAGGTTAGAGACGAACAGACAGACGGCCGTGTCTGATGACTGGAATGGGCGTTGTGGTAGGTGTTCTCTGTGTCCCATCTGGTACTGTGACTTTGCACCTTGCTGGTCTGTAGAACCCTCGAGTGTGTGGACTCTGTGTTCTGTGAGATACAAGCTCAGGTACTTGTTGGAGGCTGTACCTCCTGGGGCAGCTCAGGAAATGCCCGTGGCTGGCTTGGTGTCATGATTTGGGATGAATGGCCACTCAGAGTTAAGGTCTAAAGGTGGGGCCAGGCGTCCTCTTCTGTCCCCATGTCCTGAAGTTCAGTTTCACTCTGGACCACTTTATTTTGGCTTTCATGTTCCATAAATGTAACTGATTTGCTCAAGAAAGAATTCAAAGTATTAGTCATAATTTCCTTTTCATAGGGGATAGGTGAAGTAATTTATTTTCTGGAAAAAAGACATGCTGTTATGTCCTGTATTGAATTCTGTTGAAAACATGGAGTACTCAGAAATGGTCCTCTCCAAATGCTCCCCTTTGGGATAAAAAGGAAAGAGTTAATGCAAAATTCTATTTTTCTCTAAAATTGAAATAGGCTTCAGATTTATTTGGCAAGACTGTATACAACTTGGCCCATTCTTTGGAGAAGGTGAGAACATTGATTCTATTAACCTTCTCAAGAAAAACACAGAAGTTTTGCAACAATGCTGTCACATGACTAAACATTGTGTATGTACACAGTTTTCTCACAGCCATGATGTTCTTCTAAATGACTTGCCTGACGTAACGAGGGGACGAGCCCCGGTTGTCAGCTCTCAGTCTTATGTATGTTTATCATCTTCAGTTGAAAAGGATAAAAGTGAAGAGCTATACTGAACCTGGAGAAGAGGACCAGCTTCGTTTTTTGAAAATCTGAATTAGACAAGGAAACAATCCAAATGTCCATCGATAGATGAATGGTTAAAGAAAGCACGGCATATACACACAATGGAAAGTTATTCAGCCTAAACAAAGAAGGAAATCCTGCCATCTGTGACGACATGGATGAACCTGGAGAATGTTACGCTAGGTGAAATACAGCAGACACAGAATGACAAATACTGCATGATTTCACTTATATGAGGAATCTAAACTAGTCAAACATATAAAAGCGGCAAGTAGAATAGAGATTGCCAGGGGCTGGGGAAGGGGGAAATGGACAGTTGCTGTTCAATGGATACAAAGCTTCAGTTACACTAGAGGAAAAAGTTTTAGAGATCTACAGTACAACACAGCACCTGTAGTTAACAATACTGGACTGTGCGCTAAAAAATTTGTTAAGAGGGTAAATCTCACGTTAAGTGTTCTTACCACAAACAAAAACAAAAACCACAGAGTGACACAAGGAAACTTTTGGAGGTGCTGGATATGTTTATTACCTTGATTGTGGTGATTGTATCATGGGTGTATGCATATGTCAAACTCATTGTACACATTAAACATGCAGTTTTTATTTTCTATCAATTATACCTCAATAAAACTGTTAAAAGAAGAAAAAATCTAAATTGTGGATGCTGTAAAGAAGAAAAATATTCAGCTCTTACAATTAATTGCTTTGTAAGAGTTAAATGATGGGATAATAATTGATTAGATTAGTTTAGAATGGAAACAATTTTCTGCATTTTATTTAAAGCCATGTGACTTCACATGATTTATACAGTTTCTGTTCTTGGTTGAAATGCTCATTTTCTACTCTGTGTGAATATCCCAGTAATATAGAATTATAGAAATATGATTTTGGTCAATGATGGATTAATCTCTTTATGCAATGCCATACAATGTCCTGGATTAAGAACATAAACATTCTCACAAATCTCAGGGCAACTGAAGATGTAAATCTGTGTCTTGATCTTTGATCTTCTCCTACCTGAATTACTCCATCTTTTAGGTACCCATTTCTGTCAATGATTCCATCCTTAAGATTTTTTTTGTGTGTATTTTTTTTTTGGCTGCATTGGGTCTTCATTGCTGCGTGTGGGCTTTCTCTAGTTGCAGCAAGTGGGCGCTACTCCTTGTTGTGGTGCATGGGCTTCTAATTGCGGTGGCTTCTCTTGTTGCAGAGCACAGGCTCTAGGCACGTGGGCTTCAGTAGTTGCAGCATGAGGGCTCGGTAGTTGCAGCGTGCAGGCTCAGGAGTTGTGGCACACAGGCTTAGTTGCTCCACAGCATGTGGGATCTTCCCAGACCAGGGATCGAACCCATGTCCCCTGCATTGGCAGGTGGATTCTTAATCACTGTGCCACCAGGGAAGTTCCCACCCTTATGATTTCTTAGGTTGGAAAGCCTCAAGTCATCTTTCATTTGCCTTCATTCTCTAAATCTGTTATTTTACCAAGATTTCTTTACATAAATTTCTCTGATTTCTCCCCCGGGGATCCAGTCATCACTCTTGTGTAAATGAATGTGATGTCTTCCTATGAGTTCTGTCTGACTCCAGTTTCTCCAATCGACTTGCACACTGCTTTCAGATGAATCTTCCCAAACCAGGGCTCTCATTATGGCATTTTTCTGACCCCAGATCTATATTGGCTCCCTATTGCCTCTCATATAAACTACTCTTTTGTTGGCTGTTGCGGAATCATCATAATCTGCTTAATTCTATTTATCTAATCTTTTCTCTATTATTCTTAAACCTGGAATTTCTGTACTAAGCTGGGAAAACCAAAATGTGGATATTTAAACAGAATTTAGATGAGCTATACTAAGCACCCAGCTTAAGAGGCAAAATATGAAAAAACGGAACAGACCCTGATTTGCCTTGCATCTGTGTTTCCCTCCAAGTTGAAGCCTTAGTGATTTATAAGAGCTTCTTCAATAGACTGCAGTTTCTGTCTAGAGCTAGGGGTTTCTGATGGCTTCCTGCATTCCCTTTTGTGGCTTCCTTTTGTGATTAGATAGATAGCTATAGATATGATTCTTTGCCTTTCTTCTATTTGCTTCTAAGAGTTAATTTCTTTGATGAGTGTATGCTGGGTTTTGGTAAAAGAACAGATTTAGGTTTCATACTTATTTCTAAGAGTGTGTGTACAAGTGTTCACTGAGGATTGTCACATTGCAAGCTGGTAGGTACTATCCTTCTCAAGACCTCTGAGAGGAGATAAGTATTTGAAGAGAAACATAGAAAACCACCCCCCTTTTACCTCTCTTGATAAATGTTCTAACTATTGTGGGTCCTAACAACTTGTAATATGTTGTTGCAATGACTGGAATGTGCGCAACTGGGAGGAGATTGAAACATATGTTCAGAGTTCCACATATATTGGAAGTCTTGCTGCCTCATTTTATTAAGTAGATAAGCATAATGACATATTATTTTCAGTAGTCTATGAGTCAGATTAAACTCTATTTTTTATTCTACTGTGTACCCCAGGGATGCCAAATCTACTCAACAGATGTTTAGGGAATGAGAGTCCTGGTAGCACAAACACTCCAAGTGGGTTTCTTCGTTATCTCCTGTGAATGTCACCCTCTGAGTCACTGTCCCTGCCACCCCCATGCCTTCCTCACAACCTATCCAACTCCTGCCCCTTCTTTTTTTTTTTTTTTGGTACGCGGGCCTCTCACTGCTGTGGCCTCTCCCGTTGCGGAGCACAGGCTCCGGACGCGCAGGCTCAGCGGCCATGGCTCACGGGCCCAGCCGCTCCGCGGCCTGTGGGATCTTCCCGGACCTGGGCACGAACCCGTGTCCCCTGCATCGGCAGGCGGACTCTCAACCACTGCGCCACCAGGGAAGCCCCTCCTGCCCCTTCTTGAAGACCAAGTTTGATCCAGCTTTTCTATGACGTCTTCTCAACTCTTTCATGCCCTTTTCCAAACTCTCTTTTCATTTACAATTAGTCCCTCACGGTTTAGTGTGTAGATTGTCTCCAAAGATGGATACCATCTTTCCTGGTTCTCTCCCCTTCTTAGCACAGGGTAGGATTTCACTCACCTGCCCACTTAGAGTGAGGTATGGCCGCGTGACTCACTCTGGCCAGTGAGATGTGAGTGGACTCAACATGTGTCATTTCTGGGTGGAAGCATTAAGAGACGTCTTCTCCCCCTGGCACTGCAGTCAGTGATTGGAGATGGCAGTGCTATTAGCCTAGGCCAATGAGTGACTGTAGCGAGTGGTGCCCCCTGCTGGCCATTAGACATGGAACATGGACAAGAAATGAACCTTTGTTTAAGCCCCTAAAGTTGTTGGGTCTTTTGTGTCGGCAGCATAACATAGAGCCTATCCTGACTGATCCAGGTTATTCCCCATCCCTCATAATGCAGTATGTCTATATTTTGAAGTTGAACGCTGGGAGGCCAAAGAACTAACTTATTTACTCCTGCTGTAAATCGAATTCTTCTTGTCAGTCATTCACATTTTCTTTGGAGGTCCTGGAATTACTGATGGATAATGAGATCAAATACCATGGACTGATAGGATTCTGTGTAAACCTTCCTTTCCTCTAAAAGAAGGCCCTGGAGGAATCATTGTGCCAAGAGACTCCCTCTTCTATTTCTGATAATTAAGGCCAGGGATCTTAGTTAAAGGAAAGTGTGGTGCAAGGAAAGTTTGTGAGATCACTACTTTATATATTTCCCCAAAGCTTAGCATCAGCCCAGATCACAGGTGAAGGATCCGCAAATATTTGGCTAGGTGGTTAGAAAACACAGGCTAGTCTAATGAGCTGTGATGTTTCTCCGGACTTGGACACATTTTTGGCTCTGGTTGCCATGGCGACCCTCCAGGACTTAACTCTCAGTTGATCAGCTTTCCCTGGATACCAGATGCTTCAGCTGCGGTCCAGGGCCTCCGGGGTACAGACCCTGGTGCTTCCTGTGTAGTCACAGCTGCCCTTTCATTTGGAGAGAGTAGGACTTGCTGGTGAATTGGTCGCTGAATTGCTTAATTTCCGTTTTGGAAAGTCTGGGTAAATCTCTTCTTTGGGTTAAGTTATAGCTCCCCTGAGTCTCAGTTAATGCCTCTGGCTTTCTGACATGTTTCGTGGTTGAGTCCTGTCCTAGGAGCTACTGGGTTAGTACCGGGGCTGTTATACCCATCATTGCTATAAAAATGCTGCAGTCTACGATGGTGTCACAGGCAAACGTTGCTATGGTGAGCGCTCCACATGCCGGGAAACTCTCTACTCCATCATCACTTCCTACAGCATGGTCCCCTCCAATGCCGTTTGAATATGCTCATTCCCATTGAATGACCAGAGCCATGGTCAAGATCTCCATCTCATCAAGCCCGTACTACTTGTACAAGCTTCCTGGCCAGTCGTTTTGCTGCCACTGGGCTCTTTCCTCTTTTCTTCTCCAGGGACTCATATAGACTGTGCTAGACGGAGCCCCTTTGGCTGTAAGGAACACCTGCCTTTAGAAGGTGGCACGTCCGAAACCTAGGGACAGGAAAATGGCTGTGTCTCAGGATTTACTGGAACCCAGGGACTTAGAAGCCACCAAGAATCTCTCTTCCTCCTTTCTGCTCATCATGCAACACTCTTCTCTGCTCAGCAAGCCACGGTATCAGCATCCACATTGTAGGAACGATGGCCACCCAGCGTCAGTGATTCACATCTAACAGCTGCCGCACCAGGGCTGGGTCATAGAAAACATTGTTGCCCATGGAAACCATGTGGATGGAGGTGGATGGTGGAAAAAGGTTCCCAGAAGAAAGGGGCTGCTTGTCTGACAAACAAGAGTGCCTGTTACCCCCAAGCAACAGGAAGAACCTTCCTTGAGTGCCTTCCACACCTGCTGCACGTGAGTCACCAACCCTCAGACAACCTGCCTGTTTCCATCTCTGAGTTTTATGGATATCGTTGGTTCACCATCTCGAAATACCCCTGCTCTTTGGAAAGCTGTCTTCCTTTTCTCCTACAAAACTCACCTTCTGCACAAATATTTTCGACCACCTCTACTGTATCCAGAAATCCTTCCCACTCTTGCTTGTTGTAGAGTTGGCTGTGGGCAAATGAATATGTGTATACAAATATAAATGTCAGCTGTGGCTTCACGTCTCCTGCAGATCTTTGTACAAAGAATTGGAACCCCCAGTTCTCCTGGCTTTGGAAGCTCACAGCCCTCCCGAGCTCGTTACGATTCTCCAAGGGGGTTCAGGTGCCTCTCACACAATCTCTACAGAGTTAATTCTGGCTTAAACCCCCCCCCCCGCCCCGCCCTGTGTGTTCTAACAAACCAGACCAAACCCAGCCTATGCATAAGCACTTGCACAAAGTGTACGTGGGCCCAACAGACTTTACCAAAGCTGTGTGTGCAGAGATGGAAGGGGGAGGGGCTGCCTCTCAGCAGCACACAAAACTCAGAAGGCAGAGAATTCTCTGCCATTAACCAGCCTCTGCTGCTCCACCATCGACCCTGGCCCATCAGGCATCGTGTTGGAGCCTTTCTACTGCTCTTCCCTCTTGCCCTATTCACTCATCTCTTCCCCCTTCTCGGAAGCAAAATCGATCGATTGCCCCCTTTTCAGGTCTTCTCGCTGTTCTCCGTGTGAAACCGAAGTTGCGGCCAGAAACTAGATCCGAGCCACATCAGGGGTGCCTGGCTGCCCAGGGTCCAGCTCATGGGAGTTGCTTTCTGCTCAGGTACTAATCCCTGGTCCAATAGGCTGTGACTGGGGAGCAGAGCTGGTCTTCTGTATAACACAGAGCACGGGGCACTGCCGCTCATGCAGGAGAGGGTGGGTTGGGACCATGCTCCCAGAACGGGGCTGCTTCCCAGAGGGGTGTATGGACACCTCCACAGTGGGTGGGTGACTCTGGGCAGCGGGTAGATGTAAGGAAATAGCACGTGGATGGGCGGGAGTATTAATTTTTGTTTCCTTACTTACAGACAGCCATGAGGGATATACCCGAGCAAGATACAGCGTTTCACCATGCACTGGAGCTAAGTATAAATTTTTGAGGAGGGACTGTGGTGAGTCTGCCGGGGAGAAGTCCCAGGCTGAGGCAGATGGGCCAGGGAGGGGGCGGGCCCGGGATGGGAGGCTAGCAGAGCTCTCTGTGGACCCCGTACACGGATGGAGTGGAGGAGCCGTGGGACCAGCTCAACAGAAGGGCTTCCGTTGCAAGCTCAGGAGGACATGGAAAGGAAAGAAGGGGATTAGGATTGAGGAGACAGAGAGCTCTGATGGACGCCGGCAGCCTGGCTCAGAGAGGCTAAGCCGGGAAGGACGGTGCCAGGAGAAAGGCTTGTTCGAGATGCCCTGGGGCAGAGCCCAGGTGACACTCTCTAAAGTGGCAACTGGAGTGATGGCCAAAGCCAAGTTTCTCCCTGAAGTTCAAAAGGTGGGAACCAGACTGGAGCCCAGCTGGGAAAAGACCCTGCTCCTCAAGGGACCTCGAAGACTGAGAGAAGATGCAGGACTGGACGGCAGAAGAGGGAAAGGACGGAGGACCCAGGGGAAAGGCGAGAGGAGGACCTCAGAGGAGTGAGCCCCAGACCTGGCCGCCGAGAAAGCTCCATGTGGGGCAGGGATCGCGCGGGGCTTGTTTCGCGCTCGGTACAGTGCCCGGCACGTCGTAGGTGCTCAATGTACACCTGCTGATCCAAGCGCGAGTGTGCTCTAAGAGGACACATCATACAGTTGATGCCGGTGCCACATACATTTGGGGCCAGCTCAATAATGCACTTCAGGAAATATTCAGGTCACACTAGAAGCTTAAAGCTCCGAGGGGGCTTCCCTGGTGGCGCAGCGGTTGAGAGTCCGCCTGCCGATGCAGGGGACGCGGGTTCGTGCCCCGGTCCGGGAGGATCCCACATGCCGCGGAGTGGCTGGGCCCGTGAGCCATGGCCGCTGAGCCTGTGCGTCCGGAGCCTGTGCTCCGCAACCGGAGAGGCCACAACAGTGAGAGGCCCGCGTACCGCAAAAAAAAAAAAAAAAAAAAAAAAAATGCTCCGAGGAATCCTGAAGGAAAGAAACCTGTCTAACTTGCCTTAAGTCAATTGTTGCCATACTTATATGGGCAGAGCCTTCCCCCGGCCCAGCTCCCGTGACGCCTGTCAACACTTGGAGGAGCCCAGGTTCCTTGGAAGGGACAGAGAGAGACCCAGGAAGGAGCTGGCAGCTGTGCCAAGACCTGAGCTGTTGGTGCTGGGAGGAGGAGAGGGGGGCGGGCAGGCTGCGGTGACAGAGAGGGTAAGTGTGGAGCCTGAGGGGACAAGGGGACGTCCTGCCTCCCCTTGGGCGGGTTTGCCAAGACAAGTGGGGACAGAGCCTGCAACTGGGGAAACAGTGGGGGAAGGATGATTTCACGGGGTCACATGTTCAGCCCACTCAAGGACGGGCAGGGTCCACGCAGCAGCCTTGCTCTGACAGCTCACAGCCCTTCGTCAGACGTGGAGGGTCTCTTCGGAGATTTACCACATGGCTCCCCTGAAGCCAAGGAACATTTTCTGTCATTTTTTTTTTTTTTTTTTTTTTTTTTGCGGTACGCGGGCCTCTCGCTGTCGTGGCCTCTCCCGCTGCGGAGCACAGGCTCCGGACGCGCAGGCTCAGCGGCCATGGCTCACGGGCCCAGCCGCTCCGCGGCATGTGGGATCTTCCCGGACTGGGGCACGAACCCGTGTCCCCTGCATCAGCAGGCGGACCCTCAACCACTGCACCACCAGGGAAGCCCGCTGTCAATTTTTTATATAATTTCTTTCTTCTTTCTTTCCTCCCTCCCTCCCTCCCTTCCTTTTCCTTAGGAAGCGGGTATTTGTGTCTCTTTTCCCCGTAATGTGGAGACCATGAGAGAAGCATCCTTCCTCCTCATCCTCCGACTCTGGATGTATCCTCGTTCATTCATTCAGTATCTGGAGTGCCATTGAGTGGGGTGGGGGAATATAGCCCTCAAGTCTTAGGTGAGTAGCTTCAACCTAGCAATCATTAAATAATAATAAAAAAGAACAAGACAATCTAATTAAATTCCAAAGTAGAAAGTCTACGCCAGTGATTTTTCATACTTGATCATTTAGAATCACTAGGGAAACTAAAAAAACAAACAAACATACTCCTGAGTTCCATGCCTGAATCAGAATCTCTGACTTTTAACCTTTGACATTCTAACAGCTTCCCAGAAAATACTTATAGCGCTTGCCCGGCTTGGCACGGTGAATCGGTGTTTGCAAAATGCTGTAGATGACAGACCAGCTCTTTGAAGTCAAGGACGGAACATCTGACCAGCTGGGTTATCACGCTTGTCCCATTTGCTAATGAGGAAGGTGCCAGAGAGGGATCTGGCCCTGGGGACCAGCCAGTCCTCTGCTGCACAGAGACCTGTTCACGTGTCCTAAAACTCTAGACCCACACGCTGTGTTTCTCCTCTCCATGCCATGAAAGGGTGCAGGTGACCTGTTACACTTCTCTTTGGTGCCAGGGGCCCCCATGAAGCTTCAGTCTCCAGACTTGCCTGTTAAAGTTCCATCTGTTTCCTCTTTTACCCAAATTCACTGTGTGGGGTAATGATATGAAAGACTTTCCTGAAAGCTGTGAAAGATCATTGAAAACTATTGGGAAAATAACTCAATAATAATAACAACAATAATTCTATTTCAAACCCTACGTTCCCTAAGCATGCTTTTTACCCCCAGAGTGTTTTCAAAGCATCTGTGATTGCTTTGGGGCTGGCTTTTACTGTGAGCATCTTCATAACTGATACTTCATCTGAGGCCCCATTCACTTTTTCATAAGTTTAGTCATATGTAGAGATCCTACAGCCATAGCAACTCACTCCAAATAACTCATTTAGGGTAATTACACAGACAGAGTCTATACCAGGTATTTTAATAATATCACTATATTATTTAATACTATCTCACTGAACTGCATTTGAACAGTTCAGTGGGATCCCTGAGCTATTCCTTCCCAAACCATGTAGTACACATTTTGGAAACTTTATTAAAATACTACATATCCTTCTCCCACCACACACCTTTTAGTCTTTATTTATTGCTTTAGTTCACTCCTGGATTCTCTTCTCTAGCTGCGGGTAAGGAGAACCATGGATAAATTCATCCTTTGCTTTAAAGCGACAGAACTAGAAATGTCTGATTTCTCTCTGTTTGGAAAAATTGAGTAGCCGCAGAAAATCCTTAGGACAGTGTTTACATGAGGGAGATTCCCCCTGCTCATCCTTCCTTCCCTTCTTCCTTCTTTCTTTCCTCCTTCCCTCCCTTCCTTCCTTCCACACTTACTAAATAACCGTACTGTGTCAGACAGTGTTCTAGATTCTGAGTCAGACACAAACGTAAACAGAATACAGTCTGTGAAGTTATCTGAAGATGCCACAGCAGGCCTTGGGGATGCTTTTCTGGCTCATGGTTTCTTTTTCTGCAGACTGCTCTGTTCAAGGTACAAACTCCTGGGTCAGAGACGTGGGATTTTATTACTCACAGCAACAGATGATCAGAATATTTTTGCACTAGCTTTGAGCTACAGTTCCCACAGGGCAACCCGAACAGGGCCAGATGACACCCATGACTGCAGTGGCTTTTATTATAGGAGAGGATTTCTGAGTTTAGAGAACCCAAAACTTTTACAGTGGGCAGCACGCCTGCCCTTTTCTCCAAAAGAAGGTCTTATCTCTGTCTTCTGAGGCTGTCCGACACCCTTCTTTACGTCCAAAGAAAAATAGAGCAGCTGACAAATCTGAAGTGAGGTGTAAGGGGATTTTCCCCCTCTGGGTTAAGGACCCAGATACTGTCCCTGCTCTGCTCTATCTTCTCCATCTGACCCTCCACCTAGTTCCATATTCTGCTTAAACCAGGAATACAAACCTTAGCCCTAAGTCCTGGGCACCAGTTTTAGATCCATTTATCAAGAGCCGGGGTTGGCCAACTACAGTCCACCAGCCAAATCTAGCTTGCGGTCTGTTTTTGTACATCTCTGGAGCTAGGAATGACTTTAAATTTTAAAAAGGCTGTGAAAAAGAGAGAGGGAAGCAAGCAGGGAGGAATATCAGACGGGGGCAGCCCACAAAACCTAAAATATTTACCATCTCGACCTTTATAGGAAACATTTGCCAACTCCTATTCTAGAAATTGAGTCACATGATAGGAGAAAGGCGACCTATCGGAAAATAGCGGCTACACCATCCCCAGGGTGGATGGCATGCTGGAGGCCTGCGATGACCTGCTGCCTTTTCATTCTTTGAGGAGACCTGCTCCCCTCCCTGGTAGAAAGTGGACCGTGCGACCCTCTAACCCTCCTCCTGTCTTAGAAGATGCAGATTTCTTAGGTTATAAAATTATACTCTCTGTGTGTGAATGAAATCAGAAAAGTGAAGAAGAGAATGTGAATTATTGTTCCGATTACGATATGTGATTTAAACAGATGAGGAGCCTCGACTCAGCTGCCTCTCCCGGTCAGGTGCAGCTACAGCATCAATTAGGACTTAGATGATGTTCTCAGATCCGGGGAATGAGTTGCCGAGAGCCAGGAAAATAATACTAAAGTGTCTGAGCATGCAGGGAGCTAGTGGGACAGCTGTTCCAATGGATTTCCCTTGTGTCGTCAACCATCCGAGCTCTGTAAAAATCCCCTCTTTTCAAAATCATCTTGGAGTCCCTGAGCCTTCAGATTCCTGCAGTATCTCATTTTTTTAACCTCTCCATTGACATAAAGATCTAAGATGTTTGCTCATACCTCCCATACATTGAAACATGCTCTCAAAAATATGGAAAATCGAAAAATATGCTTGAGAATATTGATGCTTCTCTTATAATGACTGTGGGGTACTTTCTTCCTCCAGGCCCTTTCTGAGGTTCACTCCAGCCTCTAACCTTGGCCTTGGAATGTGGCAGGCAGTGGAGTGATGTAGGCCACAGGAGACTTGACTTAAAGTCAGATTTTGACTAAATCAAGAGCGTTATTAAAAGAAGTGGAAATTTGAATGCTGGTGGTTTGCTACCTTGAAGCAAAATAGTAGTTTTAAATCAGAATATTCTATCATCTTAGAAATAGATGGTAATAAAATGTGGCATTTGAATGACATTTCAGAGGATTGGGATTATACTGAATATTTTTCTAATATTTATCTCATTCTCACTGGCTGACTACAGAGTATAGAAAGACAACTGGTATGCTCTAAGGGCTGTGTATGTGTTAACTTAATTCCCACATGCCATGAGGAAGATGCTACTGTGATCCTCATTTGACAGGAGAGGAAACTGAGGCACAGAGAGCAAATGGCTTAGCTCACACGCAAAGCCTGATGATTTATTTCCAGGGCTCGTAGCCTTTCTTGACCAACACCTCAAGTTCTCAGAATTCCTAGTTATGTGCTGGAAGAGTGATTCCCATCAATGGTCATAAATTAGAATCACCTGGGAAATGTTAAGGAAAACAATGTGGACTGGCTCTCACTCAGACTTGCCTATTGGTGTTGCTGCTACACTTAGGGACACCTCCTAACATGCGATGTGGATGGAGAATCACTCCTCTAAGGGGTTGTCTTAAGGTTCAAGTACATGCAATTGACACTTGGATTCTTATTTCATTGGTCAGGGTAGGAACCCAGGTGTTGGTAATATTTAAAAGCTCTCACATTATTCTCATGCATGCCTATGGTTGAATATTAGAAACTCACTGCTCTTTGTCGGGCAACATTGAAGAGACATAGTTAATGTCACGTTCCATCTAAACATCCTTAAAGACCATTTAATTAGGCAGCTCTTAACCTAAAGGAGTTTTCATGCTTCACACCAGTGTTTAAATCTGACTCAAAACAAAGACCTCTTTTAAAAGGAAATATTCTGTTTCACCAAATTTATACGTAATGTCACTCACCCACGGAAGTTAATTTTTAAAAATCAATATAATGCCCTGGGTGTTCAGTAAAGGGTAAATAAAAAGAAAATAATTTATAATAAAATATTACAGCTTTAATGTTCACTATGTAAGTGCTCAGGCACAGCTACATAAAGGGATGTAGTCGGGCTGTCACCCACACCATCTTGAATGTGGCCGCTAGGAGCACACACTGCCTCGGGGGTGTCACAGCGACTGCCATCCTTGAGCTGTGTTGCTGTGGGTGTTGTGATCTTTTGAAATCATGAACGACTCTTGGTAAAATTTTGAAGACACAACGTACTGTTTTCTCTTTGACTTACATGATGGTTGCATTCTTGGAAAAGTCAGTGTCTACTTAAAACGGTTCAAAAATACTTTCTAGTTGGATATAAAAGTGGAGTGGGGTTCCGGGATCAGAAAGCTATAAACAAGATTCTCACCTACGTAACTGTCTGGTGGGACATTGAAAAGTTGTACAAAACTGTCTTCTGTGTTCCTGGCCTCCATCCCCTCAGTGCAGGAACACCCAACCTTCACAGTTATCAAAAAAAAAGGCCCTACACATTTCCCAAACGTTCCCTAGGGGGCGGTAGCCCTCCACTGAGAACTGCTGGTTAGACTTGATGACTTAGAAACGACTTTTTTCCAGGCTAAATCCACACGCGTAAGTGTGTTATTGGCAAGCAAATGTCTACCGTCCTCTATGTATAAAGAAGCACGCGTGCTATGGAAGGAGCCAAGCTGAGGGAAGCCGGCCTTTGTCTGGACTCGTACGAGGCTGCCCCCGCACAATGGCACAGAGAGAGGAGACTTGAAGGGTTGCTCTGCCGCTTTGGCCGTCCGTGCTATTGGTGACTCAGTTCTAAGGACACACGCTGATGATATCTGACCTGAGTCTGCTAGAATCCAATATCTTAGAAGTGGATCTGCCAGAAAATACAGAAGATGAATTTTTGGAAGCTCTGTTGGAAACTGTGATCTGCTACGCTTTCCAATATCTCCATCAAGACAGGCTTCCCTGGAGCCTGCGTACATGGGGACATTCTTAGACTTTCGCGTGGAGCCAGACCTTCCCACTTCCTTTCATTCTCTGGCTAAATGAGAAAGTGGGTGCTTCTGGGGGTGAAATGCTTCCCAACTACTAGGAAATTGTTATGGTGACTTGGTAGTTCATGAATCATGGAGGATTACTGTGGGAACTCACAAAGACCCAGAGATGCACACCAAATACAGACGCTAAAAGTACATCAGTGGTGTTGAGAGAAGTACCTTATTTTCCATTTTGAACAGTCTCTGTTTTAAAGCTATGAATAATGTCTCCTGCTCTTTCCAAATCATTTTCTTCTAGGCAGCCTTCATATTATAACACATATGTACATCGTCTATTTTCTTTAAATGCCATTTGCTATGGGAGAGAGTTGATTCTTTTTTAGGGGGGCTCTTTCTTTTTTCTAATTAATTAATTTATTTTAAATTTTTGGCTGCGTTGGGTCTTTGTTGCTGCATGTGGGCTTTCTCTAGTTGTGGTGAGCGGGGGCTACTCTGTGTTGCGGTGCACGGGCTTCTCATTGTGGTGGTTTCTCTTTGTGGCAGGGCACGGGCTGTAGGCATGTAGGCTTCAGTAGTTGTGGCACGTGGGCTCAGTAGTTGTGGCGCACGGGCTTAGCTGCTCCGCGGCATGTGGGATCTTCCCGGACCAGGGCTCGAACCTGTGTCCCTTGCATTGGCAGGTGGATTCTTAACCACTGCGCCACCAGGGAAGTCCCGAGAGTTGCTTCTTAACTCGTGTTACTCTCACATATTCTGGTGAGAGATCGGTGGCATGGCTCCTCTCTGGGGAAAGGAGTCACAGGTAGTTGCTTGCTGGTTCTCTTGGTGAAGCTCCTGGAAGAGCCAAGCCTGCCACTCTGGACTCAGAAGTTCTCGTGTGTACCTTAGGCTGCTTCATTTGGCTCCAAAGGGAGGATTCTTGGGAAGTTTTGAACTGGGTGACAGCAGCATTTTAGACTGTTATTAATTCATGATTCAGAGCCAAAATCAGAGAAAATGCATTATGATGACATCCACCATGTCAGAACTACCAATATTTAAAAATCTTTCATGAATACATTTGGGAAATATAATTGCTGGTATAAAATATTCTGGTTTAACCACCCACCATGGAAGGAAAAAACTTGAACTGAAAATCCTGATTTTGGAAGAGAGAATATGAATTTTAAAGACAGTGGTCTGCTTTGTTGGAAAACACACGAGATTCAGGATCCAGGAGG